>NC_025703.1:24258969-24329141 GCF_000633955.1 Camelina sativa | reverse complement strand
AAATGCACTGCATGCTCCTCAGGACTCTTAGAATAAACCAGGATGTCGTCGATGAAAATGATGACAAACACGTCCAGAAACTCCTGAAACACGCTGTTCATCAATCTCATAAACGCTGCTGGTGCATTTTTCAACCCAAATGGCATCGCCACGAACTCATAAACCCATACCTCGTCCTTCTATTTGATGAACAACACCGAAGTTCCCCACGGTGAAGTGATAAGACGTAAAAATCCCCTATTTTCTTCCTCAGCTCTACTAGACTAAAAATCAAGTATGATGATATCAACTCACCACCACCCGGATATCAACACCTCTTGTCCATCCAAGAACCTCTAGTAACTTGTCTCTTAAGGAAACTTCAACAAGATAGCTTATTACAAAATTAGCTTCCCGCTTAGCAATTCTCCACAACAAGTCATCAATACGAGCGTAATAAAACAAACAAGTACCATACGGTAGCATATTCCGATTCGCTGTATAATATGCTTTGCAGGCCGCCAACTCAACCTACTAGAATTATTCCCTCCAACAAGCTTACCAAAACCATGAATCTAGCAACCCTGACCATCTCCAATGAACTTCATCCAACATCGTCGCAACGATTAGTTACTGGCTCAAACCCGCTGCAACTCCCCTTCCCGGGACTCCAGCACCACCGGCCGCACGATCCTGGCGCAACAGCCATACATTCATGACCGCTCCGGTCATAAAACCCTGACCCACTGGTCAACACATCCAAAACTTGAGATTAAACCACCATCACTCTCTCGAGGTCTACATTCAGTCGTTATGTTTATACTCACGTCCTAGGCATTGCTTGCTCCCAACTCTTCCACCCTTAGGTCGCAACCTTCGAGCCATACCAATCTCACTCTTAGACCACCGTCTTCGAGTTATACCGTCTCACTACCAGACCATCCCCTTAGGAGAACATTAACCCTCTGCCACTCTCGGAGCCCACAGCCCCTCGAGCTATCGGTATTTTGGGAAACCACCATCCCCTCAAGAGCAACAATCTTTAAAGACTATAAACATCTTTCGACCAAAGTTACTCCTGTGGTACGAATATAACATTAGAATGTTACACCTACCCACTCAACTTCTAATATCCAACTGGATTACCCACCAAACAGAGAAGTATCTGCTCCAACTGCATATGTACACCTATCTGCCTCTCTAGGCTCGATACCTCCCGCGAAGAACCTCGCACCGGTCATCTACCACTTCTCCATCCTCCTAACATAAGATGGAAAAAAAAAATCCCCAACATCCGCAGCTCTTGGCTACACCCCGCCACATGCGGCACAACTGGAGCCTGCACTGGTACCCCTCTCGGTAACCGCTCCAACAGTACGCCAACAGATCCGCCAAGCGATCATCTCGACCCTGGGCTTCACTTGCTGCAACCCCACACCTGGGTTCCCAACACCCACGACACGCTCACCGGCTTACCCCCTGTGGTCCCTCCAGATACGCTTGCGACCCTCTGACGTACCTCCTCGTGGAACTCTGGACCACACACTTGCTGGCCTCGGGACCCGCCCTACCATGATTACGACCCCATCCCCGTCCACGACCAAAAACTCAAACACCTTTAGCCACTGCACTTCCAAGAACAGAGGCTAACAAGCAATCTTAACATAATACAAAAACACAAAAACCACAACTCATCGTGGAATCACACTGTAGGCTCGAAGAGGATGTTCTAGGACTCCATGCCACACACAATTGACTAACTCACATAATCAATCAAGACATGCAATCCCAAACATCTACAACACGAAGCCTAGTGAACCCAAACCTAGAACCGTAAGGGCTCTAATACCAAACTGAAACGACCCAACCTATTTTTTTTTTTAATAAATAATATATAATAAATAGTAATAATAATAATAATAAATAAACTACAACTAGTGGTCCCATATCCACTAGCCACCTAACCACAATCACAACCAAACAGCCGAATAACAAATACCAATAACCAGTAAATATCCAATAATAAACCAATAATTATAACATAAAAAATATCCAAATCATCAGAAAACATGGAACCAGCAACCTAGCAATATTTCTAATTACCCAACTCTAGCAACCTAGCAATGCCAGACAACATCGAATCGAGTCCCTATAACATCCTCCTCTTCATTGCCTTGATTCCACGATCACACTTTACCTTTACCTGCACCACAAACACAAATTGCAATGCATGAGTATTTTATAAACACTCAGTAAGGCAATCATCCCATCTACTGGGCTATACACACAAGCAATAGAGACATCTCTAACCATCAACCAACAATCAACAAACAACAAATAAGAAACCAAGACTCTGCATCGACCGACACCAACATGCATCGACTTACACCACATGGGGATGCATCGACCGATACAAGGGATGCATCGACCGATACAAGGGATGCATCGACCGATGCAAGTTACACATGCATCAACCGACACTCGCACTGCATTGACCGACGCATGCTCGACATAACACAAAAACCCTAGGTTTTACGCGCCGTCCTCGCACTTGCATTGACCGACGCACAAAGTGCAAAGACCGATGCATCATGCCGAGCATCATGTTCCCCGAAGCTTCTCGCCGGATCTTTGTTCCTGCAACCACAAAACTCGATCCCAAGCCACAAGAAAGCTTCCTAACATCCCAAATAACCATCTAGCAAGCCTAACAACACATAAACAAGCAGATCAAAGAAGTTCTAGCTTAGATAAGCCATGGTCCTGCACTTACCTTTGCCAAGACGAATCTGAACCTTAAACCAACAAGAAAACACCTCCAGGAAGCTCCTACAACGATCCCAGCTACAGATCTCTTCTGGAACAGCTTCCAATCTCTAGAAATCACCAAGAACACTCAAGAACACTTAAGGAACGTTTTCTCCCTTTTCTTTTGTCTCAAAAACGGCTAAACACGTATAATGAGACAAAACTCGAGTTAAGGGTTTTTCTAACCCAAAATGCGGCGTTTAACTTAAGTCAAACCGCAGAAAAACGACCTTGCATAGACCGATGCACCTACTGCATCGACCGATGCAATCCCTAAACCGGGATTTCGGTTCGCGGGTATTACAAAACATCTCAATGGTTTCTTCGATTTTAACGTTGTATTACCTCCACAAATGCAAAATCT
The DNA here is from genome assembly GCF_000633955.1 of Camelina sativa. NCBI lineage: Eukaryota > Viridiplantae > Streptophyta > Magnoliopsida > Brassicales > Brassicaceae > Camelina > Camelina sativa. The sequence goes on along the minus strand of NC_025703.1, from coordinate 24,325,990 downwards.
TGACTTGTATAAGCCAATTTACTGTATAGGGCCTGAGAGACTTTAGAGGAGAAATGGGGAGAGGTGAGGCTAACATTTTGACTGGTTGTGTGTTGATTGTGTATGGAAATGTATTTCTTTGTTGAACAACCCGACTATTTACAATGTTTACGACAGTGCAACGAATATTCACAACGATAATTACGGTGGTATTGATTTAATGTTCCGATAATGAAAAGAGGATTGAAGTTCTCTTGACTAAGAGAGTCTAAGGTATATTCGGTATATTGAGAGAATATCGGTTACCATAATATGTTAAACTTAGGCATCAAGATAAATTTTAAAGGTAACATTATGAGTATATGGTAACAAAAATATTTTATTAGTGTATGGTAATATTCGTCCATAGAATATATTTTTACAAAGGATGGGGGATTTTTATTATTAAGATCCTTAACAATTATGGTTAGTTACAAATTTGAATATTTTAACTTCCATATATTTACAGCTTAATTATTAGAAAGTAGTTAACATTAACAACTATGTTCAATTATGATGATTTTAGCGTATATGTGTTTTTGAAGATGGGCCGCATGACCCAACGGAGAATATAAACGAATAGTCTTTAAATTAACGGTTAGGATGTTAATAACTTGAACGGTCAGGATCAAATTAGAATATCCAAAATAATAAACGGGTTAAAAAGGATCCGCGTCTTTATCTGTTTAGAGGAGAGGGAAATTTCGACGGTATCTTTTTATTAAATCGATTATTTAGTCATAATTCCAATGGCATTCAGTTGTAATTTCTTACAAAACAAAGGTTATTTTGTTAAACGGTTTTTCTTTTAATAGTAGGGATAATACGTGGTATTTTTATTAATTTTATATATTAAATTATACAATTTTATAAGGATTACGGTTTTAGGGTTTCTATGCTTTTTTAATAATCTCTTTACTTTTAGAACACAATCTTAAGAAAATTACTTTTGTTCGAAGAATGGATAACAGTTCTAATATTTTCTACATTATCATCGACAATTCTAATATTATCCACACTTCCATTAATTGTAATTACTTCTACTATCATCGACCTCCAAACTAAAGTATTGCATGAAGAAAGAAAGAAGATTAAGCGCAATAAAGTTTTTCTAATAAAAAATAGCATAGGTATTATGAGATTTTGAGTTCCATATCGATACATATGAAAGGTAAGTCAGTAACTATTATTGTCGTTTGTTCTTAGTGTTGAAGCATCTAAGAAATAGTCATAGTTTTGAGACTCATACTTTCGCCCAACTATGGCTGTTATGAATCTTGATTGCTCGAATAATCTTAGTGGCGATTCTAATAAAAATAATCCGCAGGTTAGTGAATGTAACACCTGCGAACCGAAATCCTGGTTTAGGATTTGCATCGGTCTATGCAGGTTATGCATCAGTCCATGCAGGGTTGAGTTTCTGCGTTTTGATTTAAGTTAAACGTTGCGTTTTGGGTTAGGGAAAACCTTTAAGTCGAGGTTTTTGTCTCATTCGGCGAGTTTAGAAGTTTTTGAGAGAAAAGAAGAGAGAAAGAAGAGTTCATAGTATTCTTGGTGATTTCTTGGAGTTGGAAGTAGGCCTGGGCATTTTAACCGAATCTGAAATCCAAACCCGAACCCGACCCGAAATAGGCAGTTCGGATTCGGGGGTATGAAATACCCGATCGGATTTAGTTTTTCTGAGATTCGGGTATTACCCGATACCCGAATAGGATCCGAATTGACCCGAAATAAGTACAAAAATGCACCTTTGTGGATTTGAACTCAGTACCTTATGCATTAATTGATGCATCATAAACCATTTTGCCACCATACTTATTATGTCTTAGTATGAAAATATTAAATATTTATCTATATATATTTATACATATGTAATCTAAAATTTCTAATTGACTTATTTTTTTCTTTCATAATCAACGAAAGAACTACAGAATCCCTAATCGATTTAAATTTTCATTATCCAGATCAATTTTATGAGAAATATGATAAGCAAATCTAAAAAATTGAGTGATAGTTTGTGGTGTTTGACTTTTGAGGTGTGAGTGAGATTGAAAACAGAGATAAATATGAATCATATCATATAATTTGCTATAGATGTTGTTAGATTTGGTAGAAGATTTGAAAGATTTGGTTCTTGAAGTGGTGGCTGTGGATGAATAAATCTAGGGTTTTTGGGTGAAGATTAGAGAGATGAAGAAAAGTTGAAAAAGAAAAGGGAGCTATAAGGTAATTTTTTTTTCTCTTTTCACGACAAAAAAAAAACATTATGAATTCGGGTATATCCGAAATTACCCGAACCTGAAGCCAAATTACCCGAACCTGACCCAAAATTATAAAATACCCGATCGGGTTTTATATTTCTACATCCAAAAATCTAAAAACCCGAACATCCGAATCCGAATCCGATCAGGTACCCGAATGCCCAGGGCTAGTTGGAAGCTGTTTCTGTAGAGATCTATAGCTGGGATCGTTGTAGGAGCGTCCTACAAACGTTTTCTTCCTGTGTTTGGATCGGTTTTCTTCTATGGCAAAGGTAAGTGCAGGACCATGGCTTATCTAAGCTAGAGCTTCTCTGATCTTCTTGTTTATGTGTTGTTAGGCTTGTTAGATGGTTATTTGGGACGTTAGGAAGCTTTCTTGTGGCTTGGGATAGAGTTTTGTGGTTGTAGGAACAAAGATCCGGCGAGAAGCTTCGGGGAAAACACGATGCTCGGCATTGCATCGGTCGATGCATATCTTGCGTCGGTCGATGCAAGTGCGAGGACGGCGCGTAAAACCCTAGGGTTTTCGTGTTATATCGAGCATGCGTCGGTCGATGCAGAGCGAGTGTCGGTCGATGCAAGTGCATCGAGCATCGATCGATGCAACCCTGTGTCGGTCGATGCATCCCCATGTGGTGTCGGTCGATGCATGTTGGTGTCGGTCTGATGTTCATATATTTTGCCCTGTTTTCCCTTAGTATATTCATATCTTTTGCATGATTTTCTATCTCATTTGTCCATTATTGCATAGTTTTAGAACTTTTTATGCATTAGAGTATATTTGCATTGCATTTGCATAGTTTCTTGCATAAACAGGTGATTTTGGATCCTTAGGAGCATGGAAGTGATGCTGATTTGGAGCTGTCAAGAGAAGGAAACAATGGATTTGGAGCTGAAGAATCAAGGTCCGTAAGTCCACTCGATCTCCCACTCGACCAAGCACTCGGCCGTGTGTAGAGAAGGACTCGACCGGATGGGAGAAGCAAAAGAAGAAGCCACTCGACCAGCACTCGACCGAGCACCTGGTTGAGTTGACCGAGCCGCCCACTTATTTTGTCTTTTAGCATTTTTAGGGCTTCCCTTCCTTTTCCTATAAAAGGTCTTGTACTCTGCAGCCACAAAAAGAGAGACTTTTTAGAGAACAATTCTAGACCTAGTATTTACCCTTTTTTGGAATTATTCCTTTTGCTTAGATCTTTTAGCCACTTTTGTTTTATTTTCTAAGAAATCTTTGATACTTGCTGGTTTCATAACTTTCAAAGTATTAAGAATCTGAGTTTGATTTCTTCTTTAATATTGTAGATCTTCATCTCATCTTTCTAAACATGCAAGTTTCATTGATTTCTGGGTTTATGACTTTGTTCATCATGTTTTGTGATTGTGAGTAGTGGTTTAGGATCTTAAGGATGGGTTAGGCTGGATGATGGTTGTGGTTGTTTAGATTGGTCAAGCTTGTTTGTTATAGATCTCTTCTAGGCTAGATATGCTCTATGCTAATCTTATATCTGAGAGGGTAAGGTTAGATCTTAAGCTTGTTAGCATCACACCAATGTCTAAGTTGTTAGATAAGGCTAGATCTAGATATTATCATGAAGCATGCTAAGAGATTAGATGTTTTGTTGATTTTTTACTTTAATGATCTGTTGTTTAATGTATGCTTTTATATGATCTTTGCTAGTGAGAGCTAGACTGGGAGTATCTTAGCTTGATTGTTATTGCCAAGAGATTGGATTAACTTGTATTAGGAGATCATTGTCTAGAGATGACTCATGTTTGATTGAGGTTTGTTGACCAGTTTTAGATAATCATAGCTGGAATCCAGCCCATGAATCCATCCTTAAGACATTTTTTTGTTTATTGATTTCCTTTTTAAGTATTGTTAATTGATTGATGCTTGCTCTGTTTCAATATTTGCTCTGTTTCTGGCATTCGCTCATCAACCCGACCGTCCACTCGATCGAGCATCCGATCGAGTGCTTGCTCGAACTCATTCCAGAGTTACTGTTTTATGTTCTGCATCTTCCTGTTTCATTCCCTGTTTCGTTCTAGTTGCATTGTCTTGTTGCATTTCATTTAGTTTATGTTTAATCATGTGGCATTGCTTAGTTTGCTTACTATAATTCATGTTCCTGCTTCATTTCATTATTGTTTTGATCATTTTGTTTACTTTGCATTCCTGTTTTAGTAGGTTTACATTCTGCATTTCATAATCATCATTAGGTTGTTAGTGACAAACATCCTTCATATTTGGCTTAACTTAGATGAGTATTCATATCCTGATTGCTTGCATCACACTCATTATGGTTTGACATCCTTTATGCTACAACTACATAAGGGTAATTGAAACACCTTCCACCTGATCATCATATCATTCCATCTCTTTCATCTTATCATTCACCACACAAAAATCCGAGTTTCACGGTCGATGCAGAGTCCTGGTTTGTTATTTGTTGTGTGTTGATTATTGTTTGATGGTTAGAGATGTCTTTATTGCTTGTGTGTATAGCCCAGTAGATGGGAGGATTGCCTTACTGAGTGTTTATAAAATACTCATGCATTGCAATTTGTGTTGGTGGTGCAGGTAAAGGCAAAGTGTGATCGTGGAATCAAGGCAATGAAGAGGAGGATGTTCTAGGGACTCGATTGGATGTCTTCTGACATTACTAGGTTGCTAGAGTTGGTTCATTAGAAACATTGCTAGGTTGTTGGTTCCATGTTTTCTGATGATTTGGATATTGGTTTATGGTTATATTTGATTATTGGTTATTGGTATTTGTTATTCTGCTGTTTGGTTGTGATTGTGGTTAGGTGGCTAGTGGGTATGGGACCACTAGTTGTAGTTTATATATTATTATTATTATTACTATTTATTATATATTATTTATTTAGGAAAAAAAAAGGGTCGGGTCGTTTGAGTTTGGTATCAGATCCCTTACGGTTCTAGGTTTGGGTTCACTAGGTTTCTGTTGTGATGTTTAGGATTGCATGTCTTGATTGATTATGTGAGTTAGTCAATTGTGTGTGGCATGGAGTCCTAGAACATCCTCTTCGAGCCTACAGTGTGATTCCACGGTGAGTATATGTTTTTGTGTTAGTATAATTGTGTGCTTAGCCTTCTGTTCATGGTAGTGCAGATGGTTAGAGAGGATGCTGTTGCTGGTTGATACACAGAGTTTTAAACCCTATTTTCCTACTGCAAGTGCACAGCAAAGAAGTAGTACTTAGGGGTCGAATCCCACAAAGACCAAGTTTTACTCTATGGTTCTATTGGTTCAATTTCAAGCTAAGACAATTCAAAGTTGGGTTTGTTTGGTAACAGTAACGCGATTAAAACGGTATAAAAAGGCAATAAGCAAAACACTAGATCAGGGGTAATTCTCGGGAATTTCAGAGATAGCAACTAAACAACTATTCAGGGCATAGATTAAGTACCAGTCTAGAACTCAAACATAAATATAAACTGATCCACTGTCGTGGTATCAATAACTCTATCTGATCGATTCTGTGCGGAAACGCGGAGCACATGCTCAGACATCCGGAGCACATGCTCGGCGGTCCATAAACCCTAAACTGTCGTTTGAGCCCAGAATCGCAGACAAGCATTAAAGAACAGGAATGATAAGTTCACAAATCACCTACACATCAACTTTCGCAGGTCTAGGATAATTTGCCCACTAATGTCTTTTCTAGCAACCTATTACACTTTTGATGAATAGATAAACCTAGAATCATAGATTGGGTGATCAAATCAACCTAAGCATTAAGTCTAACAATAGTGAAGACAATCGATTATATAAAGCCCTATTTGTGTTCTGTTGCTAACCCATGAAACCCCTTTTGAAACCCCTAATCTAGCAAAGAAAACTACTCAGACATAGAGAAATGAATCATAGCAAAAGATGAGAAATTCAATGACATAAAAATAAAAAGGGTTCAGAGAATGCTTCACAAGGTAGCCGCTCTTCTCCCTCTCACAAAAACGTCGCTCAAAAACAAAAGAAAAAGGTATATCCCTCTCTCCTAAAAACCCTAGGTTAAATAGCATACAAGTAGAGAAAAATAAGGAAAGATTCCAAATTCAAATCTCCCTATTAAAAAGCGATCTCAGCCCTCTTTCTCTCACAAAGGATCGCCTAAAATAAGGGGAATTAGGCAGGGAATCGGCGCCTAGATGCTTGCCACGTGTCGTCATGAAACCGTAGAGTTGGGAGCATGTGCTCGGAAATCGGGAGCATGTGCTCCTGGTTCTAAAATCAGCTTTTCTGCTCCAATTCAACTCCTTTCTGCTCCGATTGCTCCTGTTGTTCCAATCCTTGCTTTTAGCTTCCTAGCCTCTTATTATAACCTGAAAAGGACTCAAACAACTACAAAACTATCAAATAAACGGGGTCAAAGTGAGTCAAAACCGTAATATATCACTGGTTGTGGTCGTGGTCGTGGACGCGGACGTGGTCGTGGACGCGGACGTGGTTGTGGTAGGGGCAGAGTCCCAGTGGTTAGTGAGAACGAGGACTAGAGTGTGACAACTGAGGGTGTTGGCGAGTCGTAGGGTGTCCAGGAGGATTCCATGAGTGTGGCCGGAGGGGGCGGTGTTGATGCTCTAGTGGTCGGTGATGCTAGGGTCATGGGTGTGGGAGTCCCAGCAGGTGGAGTCCCTGGTGCTGACTTTACGGCTTTCCTAGCACAGTTGTTGGAGTGGTTGCCAGCAGTGGTACCGGCTCAGGCTCAGGTTGTGCCACCAGTGGTGGTGGAGGAGCGGCAGCCAGTGGCTGCGGATCCAGGAGCACATGGACGTTATCTGTCCATGCTCAAGGAGATGAAGGGTGTCGTGACCGCGCAGTTTTCGGGTGGTACAGATCCTTCTACTGCAGATGTGTGGAGGACGAGTGTGGAACGTAACTTCTATACTCTGAGATGTCCTGAGGAGTTTTGGGTGGACATAGGGGTCCACCATTTGATTGGTGATGCTGAGTTGTGGTGGAGATCGGTCGCTGCTAGGAGAGTGCAGCGGGAGATGACTTGGGTTGACTTCGTGATGATTTAAGGGTTCACTGTAGAGGGCGGAGTTATGCTACGTGATGATTTGAGGGTTCACTGTAGAGGGCGGAGTTATGCTACGCGTGCAGAGCTAGTTGAGATTGCAGCAGGAATTGAGGAGGATATCCGGGCACAGTTAGTGGCGGTTAGTCCAGTAGTTTAGCCTAGTAAGGCTCAGCAGCAGAGTGGTTCTAGCAGGGGCGGTAAACATGCGCAGGAAACCAAGAGGGGGTGGGAGGCTACACAGAGGCCGAGTGGTGCGAGTTGCTTCGGTTGTGGAAGAAAAGATCACAAGATTGATAGTTGTCCCAAGAGGAGTGCCCCGATGACAACGGCTCGTGTATGCTATCATTGCAGGGAGCCAGGGCATATCAGGCCCATGTGTCCCAAGTTGCAGCCGGTGGCAGTGGCAGCGTTGCAGCAGGTGCAGCCTGGAGGGCAGCAGGTGGCACGGATTGAGCAGGCGCCACGGGTTTACACGACTGCAGAGACTGGTGGAACCAGTGTCGGGGCGATCACAGGTATAATTTCTGGTACTTTAACTTTGTGAATTCTTCATAAGTTCAGATTTTATGTTTTCATGTGATAAAATGTTAGGTTCTCAACACATGAGGTTTGTGTAGGGACCTTTTTGGTGGGCGGGTTTAAGTCCCATGTTATGTTTGATTCTGGAGCTTTTCTTAGCTTTATTACTCCGGAGTGTGCAGAGAGCGCAGGAATCAGAGGGGATCCCGGGCAGCGTACAGGATTTGTCAGAGTTGCGGGAGGCAAGTTCCCGAAGGTTATTGGACGAGCCAGAGGAATTGATATTCAGATCGCAGGAGAGTCTTGGCCAGCGGATTTGATTATCAGTCCAGTGGAANAGATGTTGACTACTGCGCCAGTGTTGGCTTTGCCTGAGCAGGGAGAACCCTTTATGANTGATGTGATTCTCGGGATGGATTGGTTGCATCGGCACATGGTGCATTTGAATTGCTATCGGGGTAGAGTGGAGTTTGAGCGTCCAGGAGGGAAGTTGGTTTTTCAGGGTATTAGACCGACTTCGGGGAGTCTCGTGATCTCGGCCATCCAGGCTGGGAAGATGATCGAGAAGGGCTGTGAGGCTTATTTGGTTACCATATCTATGCCAGAGTCAGTGGGGAAGTCTACGGTTAGCGGTATCCCGGTTGTAGAGGAGTTTGAGGATGTGTTCCAGTCATTGCAGGGATTACCACCATCTCGGTCTGATCCTTTTTCGATTGAACTGGAACAAGGAACGATGCCGTTATCGAAGGCTCCTTACAGAATGGCTCCAGCAAAGATGGCAGAGCTGAAGAAGCAGCTAGAGGATTTGTTGAGCAAGGGATTCATCCGTGCTAGTGTGTCACCGTGGGGAGCGCCGGTGTTATTTGTGAAGAAGAAGGATGGGAGTTTCCGGTTATGTATTGATTATCGGGGGTTGAACCGGGTCACTGTGAAGAACAAGTACCCTCTTCCGAGGATCGATGAGTTGTTGGATTAGTTGAGGGGTGCTACTTGGTTCTCAAAGGTAGATTTGGCGTCGGGTTATCATCAGATACCGATAGATGAGGAAGATGTGAGGAAGACTGCATTCAGGACGAGGTATGGGCATTATGAGTTTGTGGTGATGCCTTTCGGGTTGACTAACACACCAGCAGCGTTTATGAGATTGATGAACAGTGTGTTTTAGGAGTTCCTGGATGTATCTGTCATCATTTTCATTGACGATATCCTGGTTTATTCTAAGAGTCCTGAGGAGCATGCAGTGCATTTGAGGGCAGTTATGGAGAAACTGCGGGAGCAGAAGTTGTTTGCTAAGTTGAGCAAGTGCAGTTTTTGGCAGCATGAGATGAGTTTTCTGGGTCATATTGTGTCTGCTGATGGAGTTTATGTAGATCCGGAGAAGAGTCAGGCTATCAGAGATTGGCCTAGACCACAAAATGCCACAAAGATCAAGAGTTTTCTAGGATTGGTAGGTTACTACAGGAGATTCGTGCAGGGGTTTGCGAGCAGAGCACATCCCATGAGTAAGTTGACAGGGAAGGATGTTCCTTTTATTTGGTCACAGGAGTGTGAGGAAGGCTTTCCAAGCCTGAAGGAGATGTTGACTACTGCGCCAGTGTTGGCTTTGCCTGAGCAGGGAGAACCCTATGTGATTTATACATATGCATCTAGAGTTGGTTTGGGATGTGTGTTGATGCAGCATGGGAAGGTGATTGTCTACGCTTCGCGGCAGTTGCGGAAGCATGAGGGCAACTATCCTACTCATGATTTGGAGATGGGTGCTGTAGTTTTTGCCCTGAAGATTTGGAGATCTTATCTTTATGGTGCAAAGGTACAGGTGTTTACAGATCATAAGAGCCTGAAGTATATATTCACTCAGCCTGAGCTGAATTTGAGACAGAGGCGGTGGATGGAGCTTGTGGCAGATTATGATTTGGAGATAGCCTATCATCCTGGTAAGGCTAACTTTGTTGCAGATGCTATGAGTCGGAAGAGGGTAGCTTCGGTTTAGGAGCAGGAGATGGAGTCTCTGGTAGGAGAGATCGGTGCGTTGAGTTTGTGTGTTGTGTCTCAGGAACCGTTGGGTTTGGAGGCGGTTGATAGAGCAGATCTTCTGAGCAGGCTGTGGTTGGCTCAGGAGAAGGACTTGGGACTGGTGAATACCTCAAAGGATGTGGATTATGAGTATCAGGTCTCAGATAATGGTACTATCTTGGTGCACGGTCGGGTTTGTGTGCCCAAGGATGAGGAGTTGAGGCAGGAGATCCTGAGAGAGGCTCATGGGAGCAAGTTTTCTATTCATCCAGGAGCGACTAAGATGTACCGTGATCTCAAGAGGTACTATCATTGGGTCGGGATGAAGAAGGATGTAGCTAGTTGGGTCGCGAGGTGCGACGTGTGTCAGCTAGTGAAGGCTGAGCATCAGGTTCCAGGAGGGTTACTGAAGAGTCTTCCCATTCCAGAGTGGAAGTGGGATATGATTACTATGGACTTCGTGGTAGGTTTGACAGTGTCTAGGACGTTCGATGCTATTTGGGTCACTGTGGACCGGTTGACTAAGTCAGCACATTTTCTGGCCATTAAGAAGACTGATGGAGCAGCGGTCTTGGCTAAGAAGTATGTGAAGGAGATAGTCAGGTTGCATGGGGTGCCAGCGAGCATTGTGTCTGATAGGGATTCTAAGTTCACTTCGGTGTTCTAGAGAGCGTTTCAAGCAGAGATGGGCACTAAGGTGCATATGAGTACATCTTATCACCCCCAGATNTGGCTGGAGCGGGAATGGAGTATTCCAACCCATCTCTCTTGATACTTGGTCGCTTGGGGTGGTTGGTTAGGCGACTAAGTAACAAGAGGAGGTGGTGCTCGGGGTACAAAGTTTCGTGAGGCGGGGTTTTTTGAGGAAAGCTTCCTGAATTAGGAGTTTCCAAAAGTGGAAAGTTTTATGTGAGTTAAAATTCGTCCATTTTAGTGGAGAGAGCCTTGGAGGGGCTTGTGAGGCCTTAGTGGCGGACATTTNGGAGGAGGAGAGATCTTGAGTTTTAGGTAGGAGACAGAGTGTACCTCAAGATGGCCATGTTACGGGGTCCGAACAGGTCATTGACTAAGACTAAGTTGAGTCTAAGGTATATTGGTCCGTTCAGAGTGATTGAGCATGTTGGACCAGTGACTTATAGACTGGAGTTCCCTGAGGTTATGCGTGCATTCCATAAGGTTTTCCACGTTTCTATGTTGAGGAAGTGTCTCCGTGAGGATGATCAGTTGTTGGCTAAGATTCCTGAGGATCTTCAGCCTAACATGACTTTGGAGGCGAGACCAGTGAGGGTTCTCGAGAGGAGGATTAAGGAACTTCGGAAGAAGAAGATTCCTTTGATGAGAGTCCTTTGGGACTGTGATGGTGTTGAGGAGCAGACTTGGGAGCCTGAGGTGAGGATGAAGGCAAGGTTTAAGAAGTGGTATGAGAAGCAAGTCGCGACTTGAACTTGTCTAGCCTGGTCCCATCTGTAATCCGTGGCTGGAGCGGGAATGGAGTATTCCAACCCATCTCTCTTGATACTTGGTCGCTTGGGGTGGTTGGTTAGGCGACTAAGTAACAAGAGGAGGTGGTGCTCGGGGTACAAAGTTTCGTGAGGCGGGGTTTTTTGAGGAAAGCTTCCTGAATTAGGAGTTTCCAAAAGTGGAAAGTTTTATGTGAGTTAAAATTCGTCCATTTTAGTGGAGAGAGCCTTGGAGGGGCTTGTGAGGCCTTAGTGGCGGACATTTAGTCATTGTGTGGCCTTTGTGGCGGGCTGTTTAGCCAGATGTGTGGCTTTTGTGGCGGGCTGTTTAGCCAGATGTGTGACCTTTGTGGCGGGTTGTTTAGCCAAAAGTGTTGCCTTTGTGGCGAGCTGTTTAGCCAGATGTGTGGCCTTTGTGGCGGGCTGTTTAGCCAGAGTGCTTGTTTAGGCGGTCCTTCCGGACAGATGGTCTTTGTGACGGTCCTGTTTAGGACATTTGTTTGGCCTTGGTGGCGAACCTGTTTAGGACATTTGTTTGGCCTTGGTGGCGGTCCTGTTTAGGACATTTGTTTGGCCTCTGTGGCGGCCCTTGTGGTAGTGAGATGATCCATGTATGGTCATGAGGTATCCCAGTGAGGGGATATGTGGTTTGTAGGACATTGAGATGTCTTACGCGAGCCACGGGAAGGAAACCTGGATAGGGATAGGACTCAGACGTATTCAGAATTGTTTGCTCGCGACTCTTGGAGAACTTAGGTTCTCCTAGTACTGCCATATTCTGAGACTTTGTGGCTTGGGAGTATGGTTGATATATCGACTTCGGATGACGATCTGGGGGCGCGCTGTAGGGTGGCAACCCGAGCGACGAGTATTGGATTTTTCCTTATGTATTATGGCATGCAGGCTTAGGCATGATGAGGAGCTAACATTATGGCATGCAGACTTAGGTCTAATGAGGAGCCAATAAAAACTCAAGGTTTAGGCCTATCAGTAAAGGAAATTCCAAAAGTCGAGAGCAAATAATGCCTAGAGCGTGAGTCTATCACCTAGAGATGACCTTTCGTAGATCGGTCGGAGGAGTGCGGGCCGTGGAGACGGTTGCACGGGAGTCCTTGGCTGATGGTTGCTCGAGATTCGAGGATGAATCTAGTTTGGTGGGGGAGAATTGTAACACCCACAAACCGAAAACCCGGTTTAGGGTTTGTATCGGTCGATGCAGGGTTAAGTTTCTGCGTTTTGACTTAAGTTAAACGCTGCGTTTTGGGTTAGGGAAAACCCTTAAGTCAAGGTTTTTGTCTCATTCGGCGAGTTTAGCCGTTTTTGAGAGAAAAGAAGAGAGAAAGAAAGTTCTTGGTGTTCTTGAGTGTTCTTGGTGATTTCTTGGAGTTGGAAGCTGTTTCTGTAGAGATATGTAGCGGGGATCGTTGTAGGAGCGTCCTAGGAACGTTTTCTTCCTGTGTTTGGGTCGGTTTTCTTCTGTGGCAAAGGTAAGTGAAGGACCATGGCTTCTCTAAGCTAAAGCTTCTCTGATCTTCTTGTTTATGTGTTGTTAGGCTTGTTAGATGGTTATTTGGGACGTTAGGAAGCTTTATTGTGGCTTAGGATCGAGTTTTGTGGTTGTAGGAACGAAGATCCGGCGGGAAGCTTCGGGGACACACGATTCTCGGCATTGCATCGGTCGATGCATATCTTGCGTCGGTCGATGCAAGTGTGAGGACGGCGCGTAAAACCCTAGGGTTTTTGTGTTATGCCGAGCGTGCGTCGGTCGATGCAGAACGAGTGTCGGTCGATGCAAGTGCATCGAGCATCGATCGATGCAACCATGTGTCGGTCGATGCATCCCCATGTGGTGTCGGTCGATGCATGTTGGTGTCGGTCGATGCAGACTCCTCGTTTGTTATTTGTTGTGTGTTGATTGTTGTTTGATGGTTAGAGATGTCTCTGTTGCTTGTGTGTATAGTCCAGTAGATGGGAGGATTGCCTTACTGAGTGTTTATAAAATACTCATGCATTGCAATTTGTATTTGTGGTGCAGGTAAAGGCAAAGTGTGATCGTGGAATCAAGGCAATGAAGAGGAGGATGTTCTAGGGACTCGATTGGATGTTGTCTGGCATTGCTAGGTTGCTAGAGTTGGGTCATTAGAAACATTGGTAGGTTGCTGGTTCCATGTTTTTTGATGATTTGGATATTAGTTTATGGTTATATTTGATTATTGGTTATTGATATTTGTTATTCCGCTGTTTGGTTGTGATTGTGGTTAGGTGGCTAGTGGATATGGGACCACTAGTTGTAGTTTATATATTATTATTATTACTACTATTTATTATATAATATTTATTTAGGAAAAAAAAACGGATCGGGTCGTTTCAGTGAAGTTAGGTCATCCGACAATCTTAGGTCTTAGCCAACATTATCTCATAATTCTGAGGAATTTGAGCCTATAACCAACAAAATTTTTTTAATTCACTCCATAACCATTCTAACCATTAAAAAGTTATATAGTTTGTATTTTGTGTATTAATGGCTAATTTATCCCTACCACCACAACCCACTACCACCATCAGCCACCGCCCACCGCCGTTCGTCGGATTCCGGCCAACTCCTCCGGCCACATCCGACCACTACCCATTGCCGATCGTCGGATTCTGGCCACCTCCAGCCACCTTCACCCCTCCGGTCACTGGCCTTCGGCCACCTCTCCTCTGCCCACCATTATCCTCCACTACCACCACCACCATAACACCAAAATTGTAATTTTTCCTACCCCTCCTATTCTTCTAATTTATTTGAATATTATGCTATATTCTTAATTAGTTTATTGATTTTGGTTATACACCAAATTGACCCTATAATTCTCAGAATACTCATAAGAAAAAGAAAAAAAAAACTCATCTTTAGAGCATCTCTAACCCATTTCTCCATTTATTTTCTTCAAAATAGAGTAACTCCATTTTGGAGATGGATTTTTCTCCAACTCTACTCTATTTTAGAGTTAAAAATAGAGATTTCCAAAATTTTAATGTTAAATATAAGTGGAAGTTGCCAAATATAGAGAAAAAAATGAAGATTTCTATTTTGAAAATAGAAATGGAGATGAGTTAGAAAAAAATTGATTCCAAACTCCATTTTGCAGATGGGTTGGAGATGATCTCAATACACTAACTATTTATTTATTAGATAATTTTTTATTCCCAATAAAATAAAACAATTTAATATTGTATAAGTGACAAAACCATCAAATTTTTTTAAATAAATTATATTTTATTCATATAACTTTTTATCAGGATATATACATACATTTTTGTTATTATAATTTCAATTGATGTGGTGGAGGTCCTCCCCCAGCACAACCTTTATGTTCAGGAGAGGAATACACTGTTTTTTAGAAGAACTGATATCATTTGGATGACACATACAAACGTTACGGGTCATGTTGCAAGCATACGGTGGTATGCATACCGGCTTGCAGTCACTGTCTCTAATACAATAACTCCCAACCGCATAGTTTTGTCTTTCAACACAACCAACAAGATAACGAAATTACTATAAGGGGGTTATTGAACAATTTTTATTAAATTTAAAGACTTTAGAGTTCTAGTGTTATTCTATTTTTTTTTAACTCTTTTATTGTTATTCAGTTTATTGGTTATGGAATTCTATTAAATACTATTGTTATTCAATATTAAGATTATTTTAATGACAAGATGATTTTGATATTTAGAAATAATAAAAACAAAAATATGAAGAAACAAAACTCACTTTTTATGGTGTGATTCCGATATAATTTGTCAAATACCCTAAAATTTTCATTTTTCTATTCTTTCTAATTATTTAAATTCAGTCACTCAGGATCCTGAAAAGTTAATATATTATTAAAAATAATGATAAAATTTAAATTGATTTCCAACAAATAATTTCATTTTTCTTGTGAAAACTTAATTATTTTTTAAAATATTTTTTATTATCAAAGACTAGTTTTTTTTAACTATTTGTAAAATAATGAAAATTTCAGTTGGCTTGTTTCAAAATGATACTGTTGGTAAGGTATACTTACGGAAGACAGCGACTAGAAGAGTAACCAATAACAAAAGTTTAAAGAATATGTTCTTCATTCTCAAAGTATTTATTTTATTTGTTTCTTTCAAGTTTCAATGGTGATTTTTTTTTTTGGGTAAATACTTCAGTTGTGAGTTGAAGGTACTCTATATCCCTTTAAAATAAACCCCTGTTATAGTCCAGTTTAGGTGATGGTTGAACTTGTGACAAAAAAAAAAGTGATGGTTGAACAATAAATAAAAAAATTGTATATTTCCACGTGGGAATATTTTAGGTGTAATTACTACTAGATATGAGTCATATGACTAACCAAAAATGGTCACTATCAATAAACATGATAAAGTAGCAAAATTTCAATTAATACATACTGTAAATTGTATATTATTGCATCATAACTACAAAATCTTAATGATTGGTAATTATTTTGATAAATAAAGTTTTTTTTTGTCAAACCATTCAATTAATTAGAGTTTGGTACAAAGGTGAGTTTGATAACATGATAAAGTAGCAAAATATTAATTAATACATACTGTAGATTGTATATTATTGCATCATAACTACAAAATCTTAATAAATTGGTAATTAGTTTGATAAATAAAGTTTTTTTTGTGGAACCAAAGCTTTCAATTAATTAGAGTTTGGTACAAATGTGAGTTTGATAACATGATAAAGTAGCAAAATTTTAATTAATACATACTGTAGATTGTATATTATTGCATCATAACTACAAAATCTTAATGAATTGATAATTAGTTTGATAAATAAAGTTTTTTTTTGTTTTTTTTTGTCAAACCGAAGTTTTCAATTAATTAGAGTTTGGTACAAAGGTGAGTTTGATAAAAAGTGACTAAACCGGATAATATTACTCTAATGGAAAACCGTAGCAGCCGTCGCGCTCTTGAAGTGAGTTGTGTTTCTTCAGATCTCAAAAGAAACAAATATATCACTCATTTTTATAATTTTTGATAATTAGTTTGATAAATAAAGTTTCTAAAAGCTGTAAATATAATCATAATTACGCTATTTGTGGATCATTTTAGCTATAAAAAGATGTATAATTTACATCTTTAGAACGGGGTGGATACCCGTTATTTCAAATTTTAGTGTATATGTTTTTCATGGATATTAAACCTAATAATTTGTTTTTTTTTTTTGTTGTAAATAAATGTATGGTTACTAGATTTTTCAATTAGACAAATATTTAGTGCAGTCCTACTTCATTTTCATTTGTAACAAAAATTCTCATCCATGTTGTCACCCTTATATAACAATGTCCTATGCCCACCCATGGGATCAACTCCATTAGGAATTAAACAGTTTTCTATATCCCACCATATTTTGATAGGAGCATATCTATAAGCTTGAGAAGCCCGACGGCTGATATGGTTTCCCATCAGAGTGATTTTGTATGTATGTATGTGACTTTAACTGAGAGACAAAAGAAAATAACTTAGAATAAAAAACATTATATAAAAATGATGTATCCACGTCATCAATCCAAGTGAAATGTGACAATTGGATTACATTTTTCATATCATTTTTGTAAATATGAAAATTAAATATTCCATTTTTCCACATCATTAATCCGAGTGATTTCCAATCATTGGATCTCATCTGAGTGATTTTGTATGTTTGTCTATGACTTAGGTAAGAGAATAACGTAGAGCGAAAATAGTTATGTCTCCACATCATGAATCCAAGTGAAAGAACAAAATTATGTAAGAGGTGAACTTACCGCCGAGTATAATGTCTCCTCATGAGTCTTTGGGTCCTTGTTGTTTTCATTTTGAAACTCTGAACACAAACAACAAATGTTACTTAACCGTTACAACTGAAAAATAAATAAAAACAGAGGTGTTACAAACTTAAACGTAAATGTAAAACTTACCTTTCTGAAGACTCTCAAATAGTTCAATATCAGCAAGGATCTGTGAGTTTGCAAGGAAATCTTTTTCATGATCTTCATATCTTGTTTCATCCATTGCTCAGTGCACATCAACACCTCCACCATGTAATGAGTTAAACAGCTCCTATGAGGCTCAATGATTCGACCACTAGTGCTGAAAGCACTTTCAGAGGCGACAGAGGACAATTGCAAGAACATCCTTTGCAATTTCAGATAAAACAGGGAACTTCTGACTATTGAGTCTCCACCAAGACAAAACATCCCATTCTATTCCAGGAAGGGTTTTAGGAGTCTCTACAGCATCCTTGAGATAAATATCTAACTCATCCTTTGTTTCATCAAATCCATTTTCCTTGACCATTTCAGTGTAAGCACTGTCCATCCTTTCAAACTCAGATATTTCTTCTGCAAAGTCACTTGAGAGTGATTCAAATATAAACCGATCTTGTGTAGCACCAGAAGAAGATGGAATCGATTGAGATGATTGTGTGCTTGATCCTTTATGGTTGACACTATACTCCTTGAACATATCCTTCATGACATCATGAACAGATGTGCACATACCCTTAGCTTCTTGACTATCTTTTCCATAGAGTTTGTCAAAGCACATCTTAGCAAACTGCATTTTCTGTCCAGGGTCGAACACACTAGCAACAATCAACATCTTGTTAATATTCTTGACCCCTTCCCAATACTTAGTAAACTTCTCTCTCATTTCAGTCGCCATTTTGCATAGTTCACTATCATAACTATTGCTCAAAGTCGTGAGATTCTTCTGTATAGTGACAATTTCACCATAACACTTGTACGAACAAGTCTTAGTCGAAGCTCAGACAACCAAAGTAGCAGTGTAGAACAAGCCAAGAAACTTCACTTACCTCTCTATTGCCCTCCAATCCGTGTAAGAAGGTGGTCCTTTCCGTTTCACCCCATTTTCAAGTTCCATGAAGTAGTCATTATATAACTTGTCTTCATCCTCCATCTTCTGGAAAGCAAAACTAAACTTCATGGCTCTTGTCAACATCAAATATGTAGAATTTTACCTTGTCCTAATATCCATTGGCAAACTCCCCCTAGTCATCTTCCCTGAAACAACCTTTTGCTCAAATGAGTCACATCTTGGACCTGAAGACCGAACATACTGCACTCCATTGCGAACAGCTGCCACATTATCACCCACTTCAGACAAACCATCCCTAACAATCAAGTTGATGATATGAGCACAACACCTCATGTGCAAGTAAGTCACATCTAACACTAAAGAATCATGCCTCAATAACTTAAATTCTTCAACAAACTTCTTTAATCAAGTACTGTTGGCAGTTGCATTGTCGACTGTGATGGTGAATAACTTCTCTATGCCCCAATCAGCAAGACATTCAAGTAAAACCTTTGATATTGTGTTGCTCGTGTGATCACGAGCTATTGTGATCCGTGATATACTTAAATCCAAGAATCAACTTCCTTAAGCGCCATTCTCCATCCACAAAATGCACAGTGATCACCATGTAACTAGCTCGTGTAACATTAGCAGTCCATATGTCAGTAGTAAGAGACACTCTATGTTGCTGAGTAGATAGCCAAGCCTTCAAAGATGCTTTCCTGGCCACATACATCTGAATTATATCTCTACTAGTTGTTCTTCTTGAATGAAGCTTGAATAAATTACACTTGTTGCAGAAGTGTTTCCATGCCAGACACTCAATAAAGGCAAGTGGCAATTCTGCCAAAACAAGCATTTCATTTGAAGCCTCTCTGAAGACACTCTTTGTTATTCTTCCATCTTACAGCTTTCCCTCATTATTAATAACAGCTTGTGTCTGACGCCCAGCCCATGCCTTGTACGGCTTACATATATCCAAATGCTTCTTCAACTTTGAAGTCCCTTGTTTAGTTGGACATACAAAGGACTTTTTGCAATAGTGACAATCACCCATATTTGGATCCTTCACTTGTCTCATGAAATGCTTCCAGACTTCAGACCATTGAGCAGGTAACTTCTTAGGTTTATTGCCATCATCATCACCTCGTGGAGCTTCTTTCCTCTTCCCTTTACCTTTATCACTTGGCGGAGGAGTCTTAAACCTATCTTCATGTCCTTGTTTGTTCTCATCATTGGTGTCTGGAATGTGTGAAGAATCCATCTACAACATTTCAAAGATCATCCATTTCAAAACATGTATGATAATATACAATGCTACTTTTATTCAATAAATGAAACAACAAGAAAGATCAAAGAGAGTGACTATCACACGGTTAGTGAAACTGTTAATGTTGTTGTGAATAAACTTGGAATCAATAGAATAAAAACAAAGGCAAAAGGTTATAGAGTTCACTAAAGAAGAAGCATCAACTTGGAATCAATATAATAAAAACGAAGGCAAAAGTCTCTACCAGAACTCTGGGTTTGTAAACAAAACAGCAAACTTATCGAAATTTTTACATGATTTAAGATATTACTAATTTACCACATTAAGCTATTGAGGGTTGACTTACAAGCCAATTTAGTCTTTTACACCTAATATGCTTTTTCAAAGTCGATTGGCGTGTACTCTTAAATTAAAATATGTAAACATTTCACGGTATAATAGCTTGTTCAAGCAATAAGAAAACGAATTATCTTAGATCTACTGATTGAGATTAAGGAAGAGAATTCGACCCAAAAGATCAAAACTAATGTGAATCAAACAAGTACAAATTCGATCCCAAAAACAAGTACAAAACAAGTATCAATTAAAATCACAACAGGTTCAAGTTCACACTAAATAAGAAATTGAAATTATAATATAAATTAATCAAGAGAGTTTCAGACATAAAACAATCAAAAATTTAAAAAAAAAAAAAAGGAGAATGAAGCTGAAAACCCCGAACACCCAAAATTTTAACATTATATCACATTACATTCGATCCAATATACAAGAAAACCCCAAAATCTCCAAACCAAAAAAAATCTATTTACAAACATCAAATTCGACAAAATAAAAATTCTAAATTAACAGCTATGAACAAAACAAAGATGAGAATTAGACCCAAAGGATCAAAATCAATGTGAATCAAACAAATACAAATTCGACCCAAAAAAAACAAGTACAAAAATAGTATCAATTGAAATCACAATATAAATTAATCAACAGAGGAGACATAAACAAATCAATAATTA
Organism: Camelina sativa; assembly: GCF_000633955.1. Lineage (NCBI taxonomy): Eukaryota > Viridiplantae > Streptophyta > Magnoliopsida > Brassicales > Brassicaceae > Camelina > Camelina sativa. The sequence goes on along the minus strand of NC_025703.1, from coordinate 24,305,553 downwards.
CAAAAAAAAAAGGAGGAGAATGAAGCTTACAATTGATCGACTTCTAGCTGCCTATGAACAGAGAACCCAAAGATGAAGCTATTGGCGGACTTAGATTTTTCTTTGGGGATCCAGTTTGTGGGTTTTGGTTTATAAAACCAAAAGATTCTTGAAATCGGAAAATATCTGGCAAATTCGACATGGTTATGATTTTTTAGGAAGATTCACAAGGATTTGAAGAGGGAGAATAAGGCAAACGGTTTTATGAAATCAAATCATATGTGATATTGTGTATAATTGTTCTCGTGTATAAACAGGTATCTTCAGTTCCTCGGGTTCGGTTCGGGTAATACCCAATACCGATGGTTATTTGAAAACGAGAACCGACTGGTTATTTAGATAGAATCGGTTCGGGTCGGTTCGGGTATTTTGGGTCAGGTCCTCGGGTTCGGTTTATTTGCCCAGGCCTAAACCAAATGATTTAAATAAAATTATTAACCCAGTCAAACCCGTCCGCTAAGCCATCCCACAATGGGTTTAAATATTTTGAACCGCAAAATATCTTTACATCTGTCTCGCTCGAATTCGTGAGATCTGCGGGTAACCCACATGCATTTCAATAAATCATTTTCTAATATATAAAATATATTTAAAGCTTAAACTTAATTTATATTAATAAATTTGTGTGATAAAGTTTTTAAGAATAACATTTTTTTTGTTACATATGGCATATAGCTGTAAATAATAAATCAAAAATGAGGCTAAATAACTAAATGTATCTCAGCTATAAGTATAATATAATTACTTTTTTTTTTCATTTTTATTGGACTGGATTTTTTTTTAATTTTAAGATTTCTGTAAAAACACTATAACTACATATTTATATATAATGTTTAGCTACATAGTTATCCAAATTATAATACGTATTCATGTTATTTCAATTGGTGATCATAATTATCTTTTGGGAAAATACAGGTATTTTGTTTAGCAAAAGAATAAACGTTGAGCCAGTTTTAAATGATATTCGATTCTTTCACTATTAGAGCATTATAAAATTATTAAAAATGTAACATTATTTATATTTTTGAAAATATGATTATATTATTATATAACAATACATAGTAAAATTAATTTAATTTTAAAAATATGTAGGGAATAATATTTACCAATTTTTGAACTTATAGGAGAAAAATATTGTTTATATAAATAAATTGAATAGCAGCAGTGGCAGTTGACAAAAAAAATATATATAGCATTGGTAGTTTTATGTAATTTTATGAAATACTATAAGTTGCATAGAAACTTGAAAACATCTTATTATATGAAACAAAAAACTTCTCTAAAACATCTTATATTTTGAAACGGAGGGAATTATAAATTAGGTATGAAGCTCTGTGGCGACAACACATCAGCTTTTTCTTCATAATGCTTCTCTTTTAATATATAAAGGATAAGTTGAAAAGTTTTGATTGTAATCTAAAATAAATTGAAAAGTTTACCATGTGTTATTATAGAATACACTCAAGAATATACAAACATATCTCACCAAGATAATACACATATAAACATCACTATTTTCTTTGTTTTCTTGCTTCTTTAAGAAATACACATAAGTTTTTTTTTATCAAATTAAAAATTAACTCATTAACATTTTCAAACTTACTAAGAAATACAAATTCAATTTTAAAGTGGCTAATGCAATGTATTCTTAGTTACTGTTGTTTAGTTGTTGCAAAATTAAAATGAGATATATTCCATGAAAATTAAACTGATAGTTTTATTAACTAGAGAACTTTTAATTTTTGACATCACACACATGCATGTTTTCATAATCTTGATGTTTTGAAATGACAATTGCCATATCAAAAACTTTAATCATGTCAATTTTAAAATGGCTAATGCCGTGTTTTCTTAGTTACTGTTGTTTAGTTGTTGCAAATTTAAAAAGAGATATATTCGATGAAAATTAAATTGATAGCTTTATTAACTAGAAAACTTTTGGTTTTCGACATCAAACGCATGTTTCGATAATTTTGATGTTTTGAAATGACAATTACCATATCAGAAACTTTAATTATAATATAGGGCTTGACTGATTCAAACGCAGCGTTTACAGTTAAGCGGGAGATTGCAGAAATGGGTGGTTGCGGTTTCAACAGTTATTAAGCGTTTTGAATGACTGGCTTAACGTTTTAAAATGAGTGCGTTTGCGGGAGTTTTACGACTGGTTGACCAGCAATGCAATAACGGTTAAAACATAATAAATGTAATATATAATTATATAAATGTTTTACAACACCAAAAAATTTATAAACTAGATTTATAATTATAATTCATTAAAATACTAAAATAATTATTCAAAAACAAATAAATTTTATATTGAAGCGAGAGTTGAGAAAAGTCATTGCTGATTTGTTTGAATATTTTCACAAATAATTTTATTTTCTTAAATTTCTGATGAAATATTATATTTATTTAGATTTTTTTGAACTTATAAGCGATGTGCCATTAAATTTACATCAAGTTTTCTGGGTTATTGTTAGGGAAAAAAGCTTAAGAATACTTCATCTATTTTTTTGTTGGAAGTTTAAAACCTCATCTTTTTTTATTGGAATAAAAATACTTCATTTAATTATTATCGAAAGAAAAATACCTTATATTTGTATTATTGGTAGATTCATACCCATGACTTAACATCCATTAACTGTCGTGACAGAAATATTTAACGGTGTTAAGTTTTAGTTAAAGTGTTTTTACGTACATAACTGAAGAGAACGTTTACAAAACTGAAGAGAACGTTTTCTTGGTCTGCTGGTAAAGGTTATGTGGTATACTAGCCATAATTCGAGTTTGATACCTGGTACATTCAAGTTTTTTTTTTTTTTCCGCGAACACCGGTTCGGAGATCCGCCGGTTTCGTTGGGGTTTGATGGGATTGCCGATTCGATGATAGATTCATTTGGTTTCTTCACCTTCATCATTGTTGAAACTCAGTTTCAACAGTGAATTTGTTTGAAGGGAGAAACAAATTCAATAAGCTTTCTCTCTAAGAAATCAGATCAAAGTGAAAAAATGTAACAACCCGTCCCGCGGAACCTGCTAGCCCTCCGCTAGCCGTCCCCACGGACCCCAAGCTGGCCCTGCAGAGCATCGATCATAACCCATCACTGTGGATATCCAAATCCACCAGTAGGTTATTAGTGCGCCAAGCGTTCCTCGAACCCTGGTCCCCACCCTTTAACAACCTTCCCACATGACAAGTTGTCACCAATTGAGTTGGATATTCACAGTGATGGGTTAGGATCGATGCCCTGCAGGACCAGCTTGTGGTCCGTTTGGACGGGTTTTCACAACAAGCAAAGGGAATTGAAATCTTTTGAGGAAGAAATTAGGGTTTCTCTCAAGAATAATGAAGAATTAAGGTTTTTGTATTGATTGCTGGATAATTTACAATGAGGGAGTATCCCTCTATTTATACTTTTTCATAGATTACAGAATATAATCACTTTCCTAATGAGTTGGCTCATGATTAGGAAAGTTACTTGTTCCTTGCTATGTCAGCCGACGGGCGAGCTGGAGGTCGGTTTCCTGTTCCTGAGCTGGGCTTCTTTAAACTATTGGGCCTTCATTTAACGGTCAAATCCATCACAAGAGCGATCTCCCAGTTTAGATAATCGGTTTCCTTGTTGGTTTAGACTGGTATGTTGGGGATGCCAATTCCTGCACCAACAATTAGTCCCCCCCCAGTTCGGTACATTCAGAAGTTAATTCGAATGTTCGAACTATAGGAAGAGAATATCCGATATAAATCATAAGGAAAATCGAATCCAATCACCTGGATCTCCGCGCCGCTTCGCCATCCATTGCTATCGCGACACGTGTCGGATGTGTTGCTTCAATCAGCTCGGAAGCTGAAACGTCGCGTAGGCTAGGTAGGTTATAATGAATCCGCGTGAAGCTGCCATCTCTCCATTCCTATAAATACCCCACTTTTCTCCTCATTTTTTTTTACTTTTTCGCCTAACGCATCAAGGTATTTGCTCTGTTCTCTCTCCTCTTTTTATTTAGTTAATTTTGTGTTTACAACCTAGTTCTCCGTCTTTCTTCCACACTCTCCGGCAATTCGTCATGGCAAGTCTTCCGAAGAACGTTTCCTCATCCGACACAAAAAGAGACCAACTGATTTGCCAAACTTCCAAGTATAAAACGCCCAGATCGGCTAAGACTTGTCAGGTCGAGGGATCCATCAGATCGATTTGCAGGGCTCAACTCGACCTTGCAGTAATTCCTACCATGCAGGCTCTACCGGTTGGTAATGAGCCGAATTGTGAGGGCAGTGGGAACATTGCACCTCCTTCCATTAACCTTCACCCCGAAGAAGATCGTTTCGTACCTCAAGGGGTTATGATTGTGGATCTTCCACCAGTGCTAGACCACGAAGGTCGAATCGGTGGCGAGAAAACTTTAAGTTCCATCAAATCGGTGAATGCGACATCAAATTCTTGCGGCCTGGGTCGTTACTATCATAACTCCTCGCGATGATCAACGCCCTGGGATTCCTCCGAAAGGGTATGTTTGTCTCTACGAGGACTATTTTAATGATTGCTGCCTCTTTTTCCCGCTTCCAAAGCTGCTAACTTTATATGCTCATCGACGTCGATTAGCGATTTGCCAGCTCGCCCCTGGCAGTATTTGTAACTTCACTGCCGCTCTTACTATTGCAGTGAATGTTGGAATTGAGATCGGAGTTCAATGCTTCGAACACCTGACCAATTTCAAAGCGTTGAAAGTCAAAGGATTCTGGACGGTGAACATGAAGTCGCAACACAACTTCATCCCTGGTCAAAAAATTAGTAACTTTAAGTCCTGGGCCGGTAGTTATTTCTTTGTCCGAGTTGACCAATATTCGTTTGAAGATCCACTGAGCGGGACGCGGAGAGTGTGGAATGATATATCCGGTAGATTTTACATCTTCTGATTTGTTCCGAGCTAACCGCGTCACTTCAAATTGGGTTTTAACTTTCCATTTTTTTTTACAGATCGCCCCCTTTTTCCAACCAGACTAGCCCCTAGATATATTGTGGTTAAAGAAGCTTTATTCTCCGGTTCTAATCGAGAGTGGGGTTTGATTTCCCGTATCCGCGTCGAGCAAGCTATGGGCAAGGCTAGGACAAACTTTCCAAGTTTCGCAAGCTCGCTAGGTAAGACATCAAGGCCCGTCGGAACATCCGTCGTTCTTGGCGATTCTCTTCCAATCGAGAATCCGGTCCCTTCGACTGAAAACAGACCCGACCCCGCATTTGAGCAGATCGGAGAGGAGTTCATCGAGATTGAAGAATTTGAAGAGAATCTGGAAGAGGTCGCCCCAACGGTTTTGGAGCAAGCTGCTCACAAATCGGAGACTGGTGAGAAGAAGAAAAAGAAGAAGAAGAAGAAGAATAAAGGGAAAGAAACAGAGATCCACGAGGATTCCGCTGCCGGTTCACTTCCCAAGGTCACTCACAAGCGTTCAGCCGAAGATGCATATCTTGAATCCGCCGATCGGTTCCGTTTTAAGAGGAGGGATGACCGAAGTAATCTGTTTGCCTTTGACTATTTTGGCGATAGCCCTTTAATCACAAACCGAGTTGCTTCTGGTGAACTTTTTTTGGAACCTGAAGGTCTCTTCTCGGATTCTTCCCGAAACGGACAAGCTGGAGTTTGAGCAAGCTTTCCTCGACATCGCCCAATCTCACCTCACATTTTACATTGTTCTCCCTTGCACCTTGCTTTATCATTTTGTTTTGATGATTTGCGGCTTATATTTTCTTCTCGTATTTATATACAGCTACTCGTATCAATGCACTCACCCAGCTTTATGACAGGTGACTCAAGTCGCTGTCGACGTCTGGGTTCGAGATCAAAAAAATGAAAGAATGTATGGAACAAATCCAGACGACCGACAAGGCCAAAGATGTCAAAATTAAGGAGTTGGAAGTCGTCATTGCCGGAAAAGATGAAACTCTTGCGCAGTCTAGAGGGCAGATTTCCGACCTAGAGTCTCGTGTTTCAACATCCGAAGGGGAGAAATCCGAATTGCAGCAAGTGTGCGATGAGTTGAGATCAAAACTAAAATCTGAAATGAGCCAACTTCGTCAAGATCGTGTGGCGAAAGTTGAACAAACTGCCAAAAAGGCCCAAACTCGACTGGACAAGGTGAAAGCTTATCTGGTTGAACAAGAAGAAGTAGCTCGCCCAAAGAAGGATGTGCTTAATCAAGCTCACAGAGTCGATGAAACTGTGAAGTACTTTCTTGGGAAGGGTGTGAGTATCCCCGATGAACTAATCGCCGAAACCGAGGAAAGAAGAGAAAAGGCGTTTGAGGCCGTCGAAACCTTGGGCATTATTGAGTTAACTGAAGGCGATCTCACCATGTCACCAGATCAGCTCGGATTCAGACTCTTTCATCCTTGCACAGTGGACCCTGATTCCGTCAGATATCAGCATGGATCCAACGCTGGTGTTTTTCAAGCTGACCTTTTCGATCTCCCGGAAGCTTGACGTGATGGCCCTTCTTCTTTCTTTTCCCTCTTTCCTTTTTATTTAAAGACTCCCCCTAGTTTGGGTGTGAAAAAACCCTTGTGTAACATTGCTTGTTTCGTGACCATTTTTATTCCCCTTTTCCCGTTTTTCCTTAAGATTCTTAAGGTATACTTCCTTTCTTAATGAAAAGGAAAATCTGAGGCACGGAAAGAACAATTTTAAAATCCTAAATTTGGAAACCCAACTCCATGTGGGTAGTATAAATATATTACTTCTGTTCTCCCATTCAATCACGAATCTTTGACGAAAATTGAATTTGTTCATAGAAAGATGCCAAACTGTGTAGGCAGTGTTGACCCTCTAGTTGAAATTGGTAACGATGTCCCGACATTCTCGAATGCGGAAGCTATCGAAAGAGGGATGCCCTTTTATCCGAACATTCGAGCCCCATGGATGTTGATGTTCCGTGTTTCTCCAAAGGCGAAGGCGGACCTAGAAAATTTTTTCTCTCGCATCGAAGAACGCCATACTGAATATCGTAACCGTTTAGTTGCAGCGGAACAAACACGGAATGATCTGCTATTTGAGCTAAAGCTGCTCGAATCCCATCCAAGATTCTGGATCGGCAATGGACTTGGCAGGGTGGTAGCTATGCCTCTGTGCTTAGTCGCGTACTGCAACGAGTGCTATTACTCGGCAAACTCAATGTTGGATGACCCAACTTTCTCCCTGAGTGGTGAGTTCGTGCTTTCTAAAGTCAAACCATTCTATATGAACAAATGTGCCGATAATGTAGAAGCTGCTGCAGCTCACACCTTTGTTCGCCAGGTAACGCTCTCGAACTTTGTTTGTATTATTTCTCGGAGATTTTGCTTCCAGATCAAAACGGGATCGATGACCGTCTAGCTGTACTGGAGGTCGAGATCGCCACCTTGAAGGCGAAGAGAAAAAGAAATATTAGTCGTCTCGACGAAGCCGAACAGAAGATCAGTTCAATGGAATCCCGACCTGAAGATTGGGAAAAAACAGGACTTCAGCTGCTTTGGCCCATTCCGAAACACCTCAGGACAGATAGTCGAAAGATTGTAGCAGGGCTCGCCCAAGTTCGTGATAACTAATGTATTTGTAATTGGCAATGTGAGCCCTTTTGTTTGTTTGAATTAATAATAAAATTACCGCGTTTTGGACAAGTTGTGTTTGCAAGAAATAAAGTTTAAACTTTATTCGGAATTTTACACGAGGCGAGACGTCTCCTAGCTTACATCGATTAATTCTTATTGGGTAATTTAACCCAAGCGTACATGCGCTTTGGCGGAGGGCGAAGTACGGGACTTCGGCTTACCTCCTTTGTTCCAGTTCGGAAGCCGGACAGCGAAATTTTATACTATGGGTTCGGCTTACATATCTGTCCAAACCGTAACTTGCGAAACAATTCTAAAAAGAATACTTTGGGTTCGCCTTATATCTCGTTGGAAAGTTATCGCGTAATAACGCGGATCGATCATCTGGCCAGGATGTCGAGAAAATTAGTTCGGCTGCGAACTTGATACACATTCATGTATATGTAGTATTATTATTATTATTTTTTGTGCTCATTCCCGAGGCATAACCGCAGCATTAAATGCGGACGCGGTTTCAAAATCCAATCTGATTGGTGGGGAAAATCTCGGGACGCAGCGTGTATCCCCCTTATGATCTGATTGGCGCGAAATTTTCAGGACGCAACGCTTATCTCCCCCTTTCTCACTATAAATAGGAGGAAAGGGGTATGTTGAGCATCTCACATCCAATATTTCAGAAATACAATTGCAAAGCATGCCAATAACAACTCGATCCGCATGGTTGAGGTGAGCGCGAGAGTTAATTGTCGCCGGAGTTAGTGGATTAGACCCCGAAGCATCAGATGTTGCCCCCCTTGGAAGGGACGGTTCCGTCTCAATCTCGCGAACTCGCTACAAAAAGAAACCCGCATGTATCGATCTCGCTGTTCGTATATCAAAGCCTTTCGCCGGAAGTACGATCTCATCTTTTAGCTTTGCCGCTTGGAAGGGACCATTACGGTTCTTGACGAACTTATCGCTGATGGCTTCTTTCTGGCGAACTGGCGTATGGCCCGATTACACGCCGAACGTGCCCAATTTGAAGAACAGGTCGCTAGGGCCATAGTGCCCGATCTACCGGAGGGCGATTACGACCCTCTAGACGATTCGGAACATCTGTTCATCATGGAAATTCCTGTCTATAGAAGTCGCATAGAGAGGCTAAGGTAGTACATCCACTACCTGGAATCTCCGGATCATTTTTTTGGGAAAGCAACACCATAGAAGGTCCATGTGCGTTCCTCGAGAAGATAGCAGCCAAAGGTGTGGAAGTCCCGACAGCTCGGCTGGAAGAAATGAGGCGAGAGCGCCAAGGCTGATGATCGTACCTAGACAGGCTGACTGTGGAAGAACCGTTGGAGTCCGACCTCTCGAGCTCTGCGCCTGTGAACCGTCGAAGAGGTTGAGATCACAGTGGGGCGGAAATATCACTGCAGGTCGTATCCATGAGATCAGAAGGCTAATGAGGTCATCCAAAGAGAACGGTTTTCCTTCTAGTGTCCAGGAAATTCGTTGAACTTTGCATTATTGTTGCTCATTTTTTCTTTTCTTTTCTTTTTGGCGATGTGCCGAAGTGATAGAATTCTCTTTGTATTTGGCGATGTGTCAAACTTGCCTTGTACTTGTTTTGACATAAATAAACATTCCTCTTCTTTTAAAATAAATTTTATTATCTTTCTAGCTGCACCCACTAAATCTTAACAAAAAGACTAGGGACTGTCTACGTACCCGGAACCGGGTTCAAGCCAGTCGTAGTTCATAGTACAAGGGATCTAATAGTAATAATGCTTAAGATGAGTGGCATTCCAAAAGTTTTTGACCTGCACGTCCTCCATGGTTAGGAGTTCATAAAATCCGGGGCAAACCGCTTTGGAAATTAGGTATGGTCCTTCCCAACGAGCGCCGAGTTTACCGGCGTTTTTCTTCTTGGTATTCTCATACACTTCTCGCAAAACCAGGTCGCCTTCGCTAAAACGCGGCTGACGAACAGTCTTTTTATAATACTTGGCTTCAGCGTTCTGATAGTTCTGAATTTGGACAAGAGTTTAATCGCGCAATTCTTCGGTGAAGTCGATTTGATCGAGCATCATGTCGTCATTAAGATCGGAATTGTCGACCATCATGGTGCAGCGAAGTGTAGGCACTCTTGCCTCTGCTCGAGCTAACGCTTCTATGTCGTAAGCCAAAGAGAAGGGAGACTGTCATGTAGATCACCTTGGAGTGGTCCTATAAGACCAAAGCACGCTGTCGAGCTGATCTGCCCAAGCTCATTTCCTTCGTCCGAGACGTTTCTTCAGCCCATCTATTATGGTCTTGTTTATTGCTTCAGCCTGACCGTTCCCCTGCGGGTATCGTGGAGTCAAAGTGCTCAAACGGATATTCCATTTGCTCAGAAAATGTCGAGTGATAAGCAAGGTGAACAGCGTTCCATTGTCAGTGATGATTTCATAGGAGAGTCTGTGACGAAAAATGATGTTTTACCAAATAAAATTGGTCACGTCTAAGGACTGCACTTTGTGGAATGACTCGGCCTCCACCCACTTAGTAAAGTAGCCGGTCAAGACCAAAAGGAAATGCTTCAACTTGGAAGGAGGTAATGGCCCGACGAGATCCATCGCCCATCGCATGAACGAATATGGTGCAGTGACCATGTTTAGCAATTCGGGTGGAACATGTTTAATCGGTTCGTGACGTTGGCAGGTTTCGCACTTCGCTGAGAATGCTTCGCAATCGGCGACCATTGTTGGCCAGTAATGACCGTCCTTTATAATTTTCAATGCGAGCGCACGTCCTCCAGAGTGGTTGCCGCCGTCTCCTTCATGAACTTCCATCATTATCCGTTCTGCCTCTTCTTGATTGATGCAGGTGAGCAGAATGCCAGAGGAACTTCGCCGGAAAAGGCTATCTCTTAACACGACATAATGTGCACATCGGGGTTTCAGTCGTCGAGCTTGCCTATGATCTTCCGGGACTTTTCCATTTGCAATGTACATCTTGATCTCGAGCTGCCAATCTATTGGAGGTTGCGTCACATCAGCCGAACCCTGGACTGGGTCATCAACTTCCATTGGTCTCGCGTCGTTGTGGATAGTGAAGGTTAGGCCTGCTTGATCGATGCTAGGCGTTTGCCGACGTGGTTTTGCTCCATATGGTTTTGCTCCACGGAACCTTGACTAATGAGAACAAGGTGAACTGCTCTGAAAGGGTTCGGATCAACTAACGATACACTCCCACACGTTCATTCTTAGCATCGTATTCTCCGCTGAATTGGCTGACCACGAGTTGTAAATCGCAGAAGACTTGGAGGATGGTTACCCTGAGTCCTTGTGCCAGCCGCAGTCCAGCCAAGACAGCTTCGTATTCTGTTTCGTTGTTCGACGCCTTGAAGCCGAGGCTCAGAGGTTGCTAGAGGACTTCGCCAGTCGGTGATCGGAGAATGATCCCTACGTCGGACCCCTGATTGGAAGAAGAACCATCGACAAACAGCGTCCAAGGTTTTTCCTTGGATATGGCTTCTTCGAGTTCAGGAGACAGCTCCGTGATGAAGTCTGCTAAGACCTGCGATTTTAGGCTTGGGCGAGAATGATATTCGATATCATACTAGCTTAGCTCGATTGCCCATTTGGCGATTCTCCCGGACTGAAGAGGGCTATGAAGAACAGTCTGGATCGGTTGATCGGTATAGACAACGATGGAGTGCGACTGGAAATAAGGCCGGAGCTTCCGTGCAGCGACGACTAAGGCTAGGGCCAGCTTTTCCAAGGTCGGATAACGTGTTTCCGCATCATTGAGAGCTTTACTTATGTAAAAGATTGGTTGCTGATCGTCGCGATCATCTCGGACCAGCACCCCGCTAACTGCCGAACTGGAGACGGAGACATAAAGATATAATGTTTCCTCTTCCTCAGGCTTAACGAGTAATGGTTGGCTGTTCAAGTACTCTTTGAGCTGTCCGAAGGCAAACTCGCAGACTTCGACCTAGCGAAAATCCTTGTTTCCTCGGAGGAGTTGGTAGAAAGGAAGACATTTGTCCGTAGACCGGGCGATGAACCGATTCAGGGCGGCTATCCGACCTGCCAGGCGCTGAACTTCTCGCTTATTGGTCGGAGATGGGAGTCCTAGTACCGCTTCGATTTGCTTTGGGTTTACTTCAATCCCTCGCTCAGTCACGATATATCCTAGTAATTCACCCGAGATGACGCTGAATGTGCATTTGGTCGGTTTCATCTTCATCTGGAACTGATCCAAGATGTCGAAGCATTCGGCGAGGTGTTGGACATGCTGTTCCGCTATCAAGGATTTGACTAGTATGTCATCAATATAGACTTCCATCGTCTTTCCTAACAGGTCGGCGAACATTGTATTGACCAGGCGCTGATAAGTCGCCCCCGCATTCTTTAGCCCAAACGGCATTACCTTATAGCAGTAAGTCCCTCTATCCGTAATGAATGCGGTCTTCTCGCGATCTGCTGGACTCATTGCGATCTGATTGTATCCCGAGAAGGAATCTATGAACAAAAGTAGCTGGTTTCCCGCGGTGGCTTCTACAAGTCGATCAATATGCGGTAGAGCAAAGCAATCCTTGGGACAGGCTTTGTTAAGGTCAGTGAAATCGACGCACACTCTCCATTTGCCGTTCTTTTTCTGGACCACCACGGGATTTTCTAGCCAGTCAGGGTATTGCACCTCCATCATCTGGTCGGCTTTAAGGAGTCGCTCGACTTCGTCTTGCACCGATTTAGCCCAATCAGATCCGAGACGCCGGCACTTCTGCCGGACTGGTTTGAACGTGGGATCGGTGTTTAGTTTATGGCAAGTAACTGAGGGATCGATACCGACCATATCTTTAGTGGACCAGGCGAACGTCGAGAATCTGGACTTCAGGAAAATTATCAGTTCGGTCTTGATCTGATCTTCTAGTTCGGCTCCAATCCCAACCGTCCGGGAGGGAACCGTTTTGTCAATGTTGACCTGGATAATTTGGCATCCCGTGGACTTTATCCGATCTCGCTCGGGCTTCTGGAGATCGACCAGGTGATCCCCACTCTGTAATTGTTATGCTTCTTCTTTCTGTCGCTGCTTTTTCTCGAGAACAGAGCAGGTCCCAGCCATCTTCTGACCGCCATAGAGCGTGTAAATCCCAGTAGCATTTGGAAACTTAACGCAGAGGTGATAGGTGGAGGGGATTGCTTGCATCGAGTAGATCCAAGGCAAACCCAAAATGGCGTTGTAAATAGGCGGTGCGTCTATGACCCCGAACTTGGTCTTGCGAGTTATTCCGCCGGTGCGGACTTGCAGCTTCACGTCGCCCATTGACATCTTGGCTACTCCATCGTATCCGGTCAGTGTTTTGGACTCCGGTTTGATCTGCTCCGGTGTTATGCCCATTTTTTCCAACGTTTGCCAGAACAGGACGTTGACCGTGCTTCCAGTGTCGACTAGGACTCGCTCCACGTCGAATTCGTCCATTGTGACTTCTACAACCAGGGGGTCGTTATGAGGATGGTGAATTCCTTTAGCATCCTTGGTTGTAAATGTAATGGGGTCGGTATTAAGCGGTTCTTCCTCGGAGATCGCCTGGACACTACAGATTTGGCGCGCTCGTTTCTTCAGGGCACAGACGGAGTCCTTACATTCTTTGGTTTGACCAATGATCTTGGAGATGCGACCCCGAGGTGGAGAGTTTGTACGCTCATCTTGCTGTCCCTTTTGGCGTTTCGGCGGTCCCGGGAGCCCTTCCGACGGCGTTGGATTGTTCTGTTGCGCAACGGGAGGCGGGTGTTGCTGCTCGTTCGGCGCGTACCTTGGAAGATTATTGCCCTTCTGACCTCGCCCAGGGTTGGATCGTCCAAATCTCCCTCCGCGACCTCTTCCTCCACTTCTGTCGCGGAAGGCTTTAGGCTGATAGACAACCTTAATCTCGCCGGACAAATACTTTTCGAGTAGATAATTAGACAGGTGTTTGCACTTAGCTGTGGAATGGCCTGAGAACATATGGAAATCGCAATACAGTTCCGTTTGTGCATCTGGAATTGTGTTGTCCTGTCCCTCATCTTCGGTGATCGCAGTGACTACGCCACACTTAGAATCCCTCGGCTCGTGATGCTTACGGGGCTCCTGGTAACCGTCTCGACAATGCAGCGTTTGCGGGAGGTAGCGGGAGAACCAATCAACACCATAGTTTGAATGTTTTTTATCTTTACTACTATGGAATCTTTTTGTCCAAAAATTAAAATAAAAATACTACTATAGAATCTTGAATTTATATATATATATATATATATATAATATTTTGAACGAAATTGTGTAATAACTAATAAATCATTTCAGATTTGGGTAAATGAGTGATAGACATCTTAATAAATATGAAAATCTGCTCCACCTGATTGTTGTTTAGATCGATTGATTTTTAACGTTTCTTCTATCCTTTTTTCCTTAACCCCGGCTAATGGACTTCACATTTGTCTAACGATCAGCTTGGTATCTGCTGAAACGGAGTGGATACCCAATATTTCAAATTTTAATGTTTAAGGGTTTGAATGGTTATTCCGTACACTCCATACTACATAGTGCGTACTAACATTTTAGTATGGAGTAGAATGGACTGTAGTATGGAGTAAACAATGGTATGCACAACACCATACAATAGTATGCATAACACCATACCATTATGAATAGTAAAAATCAGACTATAGTATGGAGTGGTGTGTACAAAAGATTAAAAACAATTTTAATAATATTTTTAATCATAATTAACTAATAACTATTACAAAATGTTTTTAAAAATTACAAATCAAAATCTATTATTTCGATTATCCCATAACATATCAGCAATATTGTATCGTATGTTTGCCATATATGGTCTATCTTCTCTCTCGACCTCATCGTGTTCATTTGAGTCATTTTGCTGTTTTCTATATGCACTTCTGAAGAATCTTAAAAAAATCTGTATCCGAAAAAATCAAAACTCTAATAAAGTTGTGGAGTCCCATCGTGGCGATAATTACTCTCTTTTGTACCTCCAAACCATATCTAGGATCATCCCTAAGAATCCTTCACTTCTTCTTCCATACTCCAAAAGTTCTTTCTATAATAGAATGTAAAGATGCATGAGATTTATTAAATAACTCTTCTTTGTTCACTGGCGGAGGACCGTTGTTAAACTGTGACAAGTGGTATCTCACAATCCGATTTCGTGATGATCTGTAGGGAGCTAAGAAACCTTGCTTATTTGGATATCCTGAATCCACCACATAATATTTATCTCCATGAGACAATGAAAATTCAGGATCACCATCTTGAGCGAGTGAGAGTACTCTTGTGTCGTGACATGAACCGGGTGCTCCATTCCAAACATATGTGAATAGCATATTCATATCACATATTACCAATACATTGAAGCTTATTCTATCATGTGGACTCCAATACATGGCTTGCAGTTCAGGCTTGACTTTAACATATACATGAATGCCATCCATTGCCCCCAACAAATCCACTAAAAAAATACCAATATCGTCGATCCGCTTGAAGATTTTGTGGAATCCGACCATCACGCTAAACTTCATTATGCACATGATTTTAAAGCTAGATAATTAAATAAAACTTGAATCTGTTGACGAAGAAAAAAAAAAAAAAAAACTTGAATCATTAAAAGTTACCCGTCTACGTTAGACCATGGGCATTGGTGTAGAACACATTTTGGTCCCTCAAATATAATAAAATTATTTTCAGAGTTTCTTAAATTTAGTATGAGCATTGGTGAAGTTGTCCCTCAAATATAATAACATTAAAAACATAAGTGGCATAGTGGTGAAGTTGTCACAACAATGAGGACCACGGTTCGAACCTCCAATATGCGAATTTTTAATTTGTTTCCCCTTAGCGAAAGGGTAAATATGTAACTTCGTCCAGATCATCTTCTTCCACCTATCAACCCTAATGGTCGATTCATGTTTCCTGCGTTTTTTTATCTTCTGTTTTTTTGATTTTCTTTTGTTTACTATCATTTTTTCACATATCTTAACCCAAATAGCATAGATCTACCTTCCGTCTATAGATTCTTGACAAAAAATTGAGTTTTATAAACTTTTTTCTCAGGCCGATTTTTCTACCGATTATGACCAAATCGCGGCGATTAACCACCGCCCACCGCCTCCACGCCGCTTAAACGGCCACCGAGTCTGACTTTTAGAACACTACAAACATCGAAAATAAAAACAACCAACACCAAACACACAGATGCTGCCACGTGTAACGAAGGACACAACAAAGATCGTCCCGTTTGGAGGAACGTTTCTTCGATAATCTGCATATTTCGATTTAAATTTAAAATTTTAATAGTGAAGGACGGACCAAACTAACGCTAATGCACATGCTCTTAGGAGGATCCATGTCTGCATTCACATTACGACCTTGTGACGACATATCTATAATCACAAACAATATTATAGCTCATCATGACTAATATTATAACAATATTATAATATCTGTAATCACAAACATATCTATAATATTATAACAATATTATAACAATATTATAATATCTATAATCACAAAGATATCTATAATATTCTAACAATATTATAATCACAAACATATCTATAATCACAAACAATATCACAAACAATATTAACTAATAAAATTCTCTAATATCTAAAATTAACTAAAAAATTACTTGTGAATTATGACTAAAAAATTAACTAATAAAATTCTCAAATATCTAAAATGCTCATCATGACTAAAAAATTAACTAATAAAATTCTCAAATATCTAAAATTAACTAAAAACTTACTTGTGAATTATGACTAAAAAATTAACTAATAAAATTCTTAAATATCTAAAATGCTCATCATGACTAAAAATTTAACTAATAAAATTCTCAAATATCTACTATAAACTAAACTAAAAAGAAAATGAGGTGAGAAAATAAAACTTACTTGTGAATTTGAGATGAGATAATGGTTGATCCAAAATAGTTTTCTAAGATTGAAGAGCTTCAATGATAAGAGAAGAGAGTTCTCTCTAGATTTTCTAAACTTTACGTGAACCTAGTTTTTGTTTTTGGGAATATGATTTTTTGTTATGAATTTTAACATTTATGAATGATCATATATATACACATTTTTTTAAAGTACAAAGAAACACAAGTTCAACCAATAAGATGAAAGTAATCGGATTCAACTAATTTATAGCACGTTTTTACCCAACTTTTACTGTTGGTATAGAGTTGGTACGGAGGTTTAAAGAAGTAAACAGAAAAAATCGGACCAATAGTATAATTCACACAGTACGCAATTTATTTTTAAATTGCAGACTAGTATGGAGAAGTGCATACTAGTCTGGAATGGTGAATGGCCAATTAACTGCAGACTGGTCCGACTTTAGTCCGTCCGGAGCGTACTGGACAACCATTCACGGCCTAACCTTTTCATGGATACATCAAACTTTCTAATTTGTTTTCTTTTGATCACTCATGAAAATGTATGGAAAAAAATACCATAAAGAAAAATATAATTGTGCATGTAAACGGAAAATGTATGGTTGTATTGAGTTGTTGAAGTTACAAAACTCAGATCCGAACATGTCCTTACAGTAAAAATAATCCAAATAGTTCAAAGGAAAAGGTTCAAATGTCCCCCATGAAAGAACAGCCTCCAATGTCCAAAAGATCTCTCATTTCAAAAGGGGAATACACATTACACCTGTTTAACTGTATCCACACATATTTGAAGTTTCCGTGAAAACCTACAGATTGAAAAAAAAGGATATGTGAGTTTGAATATTATTGAGTTAAAGACTTGAGGCAATCTTGAAGATGTCATTTGATAGATAGCTTGAGATTTAAGAGGTTACCTCCTCAAATTTTTAGCTTTTCGTGTTTTTGTTTCTCTCAAACCTTGAACTCGTGGACGTGGAACCATTTCGTGGATGACCATTTGTTTCCTTTCACCACTGGACATCCACCTGAAAATCACAGCATAGGATATTGAAGTTTAGAGACTGATATTATTAGCTTCAAGAGAGTTTTGGGTGTTGAATCTATTAAGTCTCTTACCGTGCAAACTTGAAGGGTCTAGAGAGGCATCAGGCCTCATGTTCCAGAAAAGTAAAGCATCTCGCTTCTTTGGTAGAACAGATAGTCCTTCTTTGCCACATTTTGAGAGCTCGTTCCACCATGGGACTGCACTAATGTTTCCTTTTGCTGCAGGGAACACAGTCTCGCCACCATCATCGACATCCGAGCTAAAGTAACGTGTTTTAATAAAACAAGATTAAACACAGAAGTTCTCTGAGAAGAAAGGACACTTGACTTTTGTGAATTACTTACAGGTACATAAGCACAGTAGCTATACGTTGTCCTCCGTTCTTGGTGTTGAACTCATCTAAGAAATAGTCATAGTGAGGCTCATACTTCTGCCCAACTTGGTAGTGAAGAACTTGAAGACCTTCTCCATTTTCTATAAAACAAAAGAGCGATCCACAAACTCACAAAAGGCTTTCCAAAGTAAACACAACTCAAGATAGCAAGAGTAACTGCAACCAGTGTTCTTAAGATGTTTCAATACTTCCTACAGCGCATCAAAGTACTGGAGAACTAAAGCAAAGGGCACTTACCAACAGGAATGAAGGTGAAATCTGAAATCCTTTTCTCAATCACCTCGACAACTTCGTCATGTCCTCTTCTAAGGAAAGTTCCTGAGCTAGTTCTTACTCTGCACAGGATTGATACAGCATTAATTAAAAAAAACAACAAACCTTTTCCAAGTTAAACTAGAAGTAAAAAAGGAAAGAGTGGTTACAAACCTGCTATCTTTGCTCCCACCAGTTTTCTCATCAACCACAGTTGACTTAACCATGCTCGGTTTCGCAAGGCTGATCAAGTGCTCACATTCTTCATTGGTCTAAAAGATACAGAAATGAAAAAGAAAGCTCAAGATCACATCTGAAAAATCACGGTCCCAATTCTTCATTGTTTCCATCCCTCTAAGCCATTTTCACTGAACATTCCCAAATGAAAGATTCAAGGAAATCTAAAACCTAAAACTGTAGTGCAGAACAAAAGTCAACTCAATCCATCAAAACATAGCAAATTTCACACTTAGAAACAACATTTTCACTAAACATTCTTCAATGTAAGATTGAACAAGATCAAAGTCAACTCCAACGATAAAAATTTAGAAACAAGAAGATCAATCTCAAACCTCTTTATCTTGCCTAACAAGAAATACGAACCTAAAAGAAGCAATCAAACTCCAAATCAAATCAAAGAGAAACTCACCAAGAAATTGTGATATACAACAGCTCGAGGCTCCCAAGAAATCACTTCAACCCAACGTTCACCATTCCCTTCCTCATCTCCATAACTCGTCTCACTAACAAACAACAAACAAACCCAAATCATAAAAATCAAAACTTTACAATCAAAATCAAAAAAACCAGATCGAGAATTTCCCAAATCAAACCTCTTGTGTACAATGTTGGTCAAATCATTCGTCTTGGATGAGTTTCTATTAGCATTAGGAAGTGACAAAATCCCTAAACCAAGAAGAATCAGAATCACTACAAGCAGAAGTATCAGCACTGTGAACGCTTGAATCGATCGTGACGGAGTCTTTCGCGGCTGATAACGAAGATGTTGCTTCGATTTTGACGCCATTTTGGTCTTTTTACGATCTTTTTTCTGTAAAAATGTTTGTTTGGTTTCTGTTAAGATCTAAAAGAAGAACATTGGACGAAGCTTAGATTGAAGTTTCCTTATTTCTATATAGTAATAATATGAAGAAGAAGAAGAATTTTGTTTTATAGTTATCTTCTGTGATTGAATGATTCCTTCTCTTCTTCTTCTTCTTTGTCTTCGTTCGTCTCTTTGTGTGCGTATTTGTTAGATACAGACAAAGTTAGGAAGGTGGCTTTGACTTTTTCGAATTTTTGGACTCGGTCTTTTATTTTCTTCTTTTTCTGGTTTTGTTCCCGATACCTTTTGTTTATTCAGAATTTACCCCGTTTGTTTTGTCAAATTGTGTCACATTCAATAATTTTGACTTTCCAGTTTCCACCATTACTCAAATGTAATTATTGGTCATAAGCTCAATGTTTAGACATGTTTCTCACAATATTTAGCATCAAACTAGATTTGTTTGAAGAGAAAAAAATGATTTGACTGTGAAATTGTGTGGGATTGTCATAGTTGTGAATGGTGATATGAAATTTAATCTGTTTTATTTTTGTAATGATTGAGGTCTATTTCGTATGCATTAGAGTACTTTTGCAAAACATCATTACATAAACTAAAAGATGAAAAAGGTTAAATTTGCTAACCTTATTAGTTATTAGACTCTTCTAGACTATAGTCACTATATAGTTACTTCGTTGGGAGATTTATGAATGAAATTTTTCCGTTAGGATTTGCTGCGGTCTATTTCAAATTGCTAAGTATTTTCGAGATTTCGAAACCTAAATTATCTATTAGGCTAAAGTCAATATTGGAACAGCACATGAGTCTCTCCCACTTTGTTTTTTGGTCCACTATTGTAAACAAAGTTTTATTATTTTCCTATATGTTGTCTTATAAACTGGATGTGCTTAGAACATGTTAGACATTATTAATGCATGATATGGTCACTTCTTTTAAGTTTATTTATTTATCGTAAATTTAGATGGTCAACTTTTTTTTAACCATTATTGTTTATTATAAACAAGTCAATGACATGTATTTCCATCGTTTCATATTAAGTGTTATAATTTAAATTTTATTTCATAATAGTATATTTTTAACCTTTCGATACAAATATTTGATAAATTTCTAATATTGTTCATCACATTTTAATATTGACCAATGACAACTTCAAACCGATCATCAAATACCGTATAGTACAGCCGCATGAAAGCCTTAAGCAAACCTTATTTTAAACTCTAATACACATTTTCATAATTTTTCATCACCATTGAAGTTATAAAAATGATAGTGAAAATAATGTTAAATATTACGAAAAATATAAACCTCATATGAACTTCATTTAACCACCTTGTCACAATAATTGGTTTTTTTTATAAAAAAGAGCTTAATTTATTATTTATATATGTGAGAAGTTGTGAAATTTAAGTTGATTGATTGTGTTGATTTGTAGGTAATTTTCGAGCTTCATGCATTGACTTGAATAATACAAACTTTAGAAATTGTTGGTTGCTTCATTAATTGATATGATAATTGCATAAAAAATTATTAGTACAAATTTTTATGATACAAATTCACTATTCTTTTATGGAAGAATCTCCGGTCTCAGTATTCACCAAGTCAAACAATTTTTGTTCATGGATTGTACAACTCAAATCGTCCTCATTTATATAAATACTAGGTATGGACCCGCACATACGTGCTGAATTGATTTAAAAAACTAAGTTTACTATAATTTATGTAATATCTTATATATGTATAGAGTTATGTACATACATATATTTATTTGTTACAACATTTATAGTTCAAACTTATATTAGTTTGGTTTCATTCAGTTTGTGATGTTTGAAATATATAATAAATGTTTCAGCATAAAATTAGGATTCACCAAACGACAGACCCAAATCGAACGTGAATTGGATTAGTGATTGATCAGAGTTGTATTAAACTCGTGAATAATGAAACGGATAAAAACTGTAAAAAAATATTAAAACTTCAAGAACCAAATTACCTAAATTGTTAAGCGGGTCAAATAAGTCCCAATAGCTATACCCCTAAGAGGTATAATATTTATTTATCTGTAAAAACTTGTCTTTCAAAACCCAAAAATTAAATATATGCATTTGGTCTATTCATGTCTATTAAAAATTATTATAAGATTTTAATACTATATGTTATAAGATTTTAGTACTATATATATATATATATATATATAAGATAATATATATCTGAAATATTTGATAATAATATATATCTAAAAAACGTTTACACTGGTAACTTGTCCTTAGAATATTTGACCACCATTAAAATTTCCACTGGAAATTAGCATCTATTGTATTGTTTAAAGGTGTATTAACATGTAATAAGAAGACAGTTCCGTAGGCATAAATGAATTTAAAAAATTCCAATACATGATAAACATAAATGAATAAAAAAAATTATTTATAACACCATACGTGATAAACATACACTGCATTTGGAGTTAGAATGGAGTTTGATGTTTTGACATCCTTAAAGATAAAATCTCTCCTTTGGCCAATTGTTCACAATCTGAACTATAATATATGGGAATAGAAGAAATAAACCAGATTACAATGTATTTGAAAAGAAAACTGAGATAAATTAAGTAAATAACATTTATAAAACTATATATTTCCTTGTGAATGGATCAATAAGCGACTTGTGATCAAGTGTTATCGGTGAAACCAAAAAACAATAAGAATAGGCATCAAAATTAGTAGAATGTGGTAATATACATAAGAAAAACTTATGTGATTGACTTTAAAATTTTTCTTGATTGGTTGTGAGGTTTTCGGCGTCGACGTATGCATAGTATTTATAGGAAATAACTTGTACTCAGAGTTAGGCTTACAACTATTATACTATTATTTTGTGATCGAAGAAATCATGAAGTAATATATAATTAGAAAGAAAAAACCAAATGTCACATAAATATAGAGTAGAAACTCATAAAATGATAGTTTTGTGTAAAAAAGTTAAGGGAAACAAAGCTTACGTTATCTTGTATCAACTTATGCTCTGACTTCTTGATGCATGCTAGACTTCATCTCTCATACCATACTCTTATGGCCGACTTCAAGTCATCCATCCTGATAAACCTACGTAGCGAAATACATAAGTCAATATAACAACATCACCACTTATGATTGAAAATTAATAACTAACAAAAGAAATAATACGATTAAAAAATAATTTAAAGAAAAAATCGTAGTAAAAATGATGAGAAATAAGATTTAACCTTTAAACCCAAAGAGAAAGAACTCCATTATCTTCAAAATTCTTGAGTGGTTTTCATGTGAAGATCAATGACATGTTCGAAGTCAAAATCTACTAACAACGTTTTTATTATAAAAAATGATTCCTGCAACACAAAGACACACTCTATGTTAGTATCCTAAACGAAAAGAAAAAAATAAGCACATGAAATAGAGAGAAAAAAAAACGACGACAGTAATTAAGTGATTATAAAAACAACGTCGAATAGCCTTTTATATTAGGAAATAGAATTGCAGAAACAAAAAATTTGGAAATATTGGGAGATATTATTATTTACTATTTAATGGATAAAGGAAAAAATTGAAATTTTTATTATTTTAAAAATGTTTTGAACACAAATCTGTAAGATTTTTTTATAAGGCACCAAAAAAAAAAAATATAAGGCATATGATGATCTTATTTTAAATTTCTGAAAACTATCCATATCTAAAATCAATTTTATAGTTAAAAAAATCTAATGCAACTTGTTGAAAAGAATATGCTGGATTAGGTGCAATATTTCTAAGCAATAATAACGTATATATTCGAATTACCAAAAAAGCTGAATTTCTACTTGAATTGCGAAATTAATATTTTGATAGATTTAGGAATTACGTGGCTATCAATTCTTTTAAAAGAGTTGAGATTTTAGAATGTTAATGATGATATAGATATTTTAGGAAACAATCAATTTGTTTGTTAAACGTAATATTGTGTTGATTTTGTAGGTGCTTAATTTATGTAATCTGAATTTGAAATTTAAGTGCAAATAATTAGGTCCTATATTTGATTTACCATATGTTGTTTAATATCTTTTTTTTTTTGGCAACAGGAATATATGATTGCCGAGATACCCGGTTGCCCAGATCCGCGCATCTAGCCCATCTAAAATTACTAATTTGCCCTATCGCTGGTTTTTGTTTGTTGTTCAAAGTTTTTTTTGTATGGGGGCATTATATGGTATATCTGTTTTTTTTATCCCTAAGTATACCTCGTCAAAAAATAGATTCAAATAATGGCATGATATTATGATTTCTTTATTAGGTCCATATTAGTTAATATCCAGCAAGATTCGGGATTAATTAAAATTATTTGAATCTATTTCTGAATTGAAATAATTTCATTTAAATTTAATTTCACAATTTTGTATTTATTTGGTATAAGTTTCCTAAAAATTCGATTACATTTAAGACTAATTTTTTTAACTCTAATTATGATACCGTTTAGATAGTATAAAGAGGTTTTTAAACTTTTCTTTTTAAAATGATGTAGGCAATTGGATCTGTTTGGCAACATGGATATATGCATGTTTTGTTTTTAAAAAAATCCTTAAGTATACTCCCAAATTAATAGTATAGATGACATAAAGTTTTTTTTTTTTACTCGAATGTATATGACATAAAGTTTTATAAAACCCATCACTTCTTTACCATTCTAATTCTTCCTCTTTCGTGTATTAAGAGTAATATATCTAATTTTCTATAAGAAATCATCACGAGAGTTGATATTAAAAGTAAAAGTAAAAGAGTTTGCTTCTTTTAAAATAAAAACTCATGATTTTGAGAGAATATAAATTATAAGCTGACAATAAAGTATTTCAAAATAAGTAGAAAAGAAAAGAAAAAAAAGAGTAAAGATGAGTAATTCTTACTATCTTTTTAAAATCGATGAGAAATGTCAAAATTAAAGTAGGACACCTGTTTTTCACAAATATGAATACAAGAAATACAAGATGGATAGGGAGGAATTTTCTTCCTTTACTTTATCTTATATACCTAGAAATGCTAATGCAAGTGCGGATTCTTTGGCACGTCAAGCACGTACCTCACCGCACCATATTCTGTTTGTAAACTCTTTTCCTTCTCACTGGCTCATATGAGCTGATCTTTTTGTTGACAAAAAAAAAAAATATACAAGAAATACAAAATGTATTTTTCTTTTTCTTTTTGGTCGGAACCAAATATATTTTTTCTTGTGTTGATACATCAGTTTTTTGTGTTAGAGAAGTTAATCTCATTCAAAAATAAAAATTAATCAAATTAAAATAAATAATATACATGAGCTCTCCAACCTATCACAACTATTTTGGTTAGAAACAGTTTATTAAGCAAAGACAACAAATCAAACTAAAATAAATAATATATATCAACATTTTGTTATTAGTGACACAAGGATTTTTGTTATTTAGGAAGGATTTTTAATTTAAAAATAAATAATTTAGGAAGGACTTTTTGTTGTCAAACAATAAAAGAATTTCAAATATACCTTTTTCTAATACCATTTTTTCAAAATTGTCTCCTTCCTAAATTTTTATCAAAAATGCCTCTTTAAATATGAAATCTACCGGGGAAATATATATAGTTGGGTGATTACAACACCATCTCTGCAACTGATTCTACCGGAGTTCGACTCCAATAAGTCAGGTTACCTTAATGATTAGTGATTGAATATGAGTCAGATCTTGTCGATTCAATGATGACGAAAAGAGAAAATATATGAAATCTACCCAAATATATATTCTTATAAAAAATCTTATATAAACCTTATAGCTACTGTAAATATCTTATGAATACTTTGTATATTCTTATAAATTCATCATAAAATATTATAAATACAAGGATACTAGGAGAGTTACCTGCACACTTGCGCGGACAAAATTTTTTTTAAAACAATAATTGTCTAAACTTTTTTTTGTGGTCAAATATATCGCTAATTCGATTCTTTTATACGCTTGTGTGGGCAAATATACTTTCAAAAAATAGTTCAACTAATTTAACAAACCAAAAAGTAAATTAATTATAAGACTAAAAAGGATCCCAACAAAAATATAAATGGAAAAAAAAATAATCAAAAGAGATGCTATGATTTAATCTTCAATAATAAGAAACGAAAGTAATTTTTCTAGTATTAACATACAGTAACATAGTTAGAGGAGTTACCTGCGAGCATACGCTACCAAATGTAGTTAACAAAAATAGTTTAAGATATTTATAATGTTTTAAATATATTTTGATTCATATTTGTTAAAAATACCCTTTTGGGGATATCCCTTTTCAAAAATACCCTCTTTTTTGAACATTTTCATTTTTACCCTCTTTTACATAATTCAATATGTTAAATTAATTTTTAGAATTTTTTTTTTAGGTTTGGGTTCTCATTTTGCATTTAGGATATAGTTTTGAGGGGTTAGAGTTTAGTATTTGGAGTGTAGGGTTTAGAATTTAGTGATTTTATTCATAGAAAATGGGTATTTTTGAAAATGACCAACATGGGGTATTTTTAAAAAGTGACATAGGAAAAGGGTATTTTTGAAAATCCCCCTTCATTATTTTAGTTGTTTACTTATTCATATTTAAATGAAATGTTTAATTGGTGTTGTATTTTTGAAATTTTTTAAATGAATAATATAGTTATTTAATTTATAACTAATAAATCTTAAACTTTAGAAAAACTAACATTGACGTAATGAGTATATATAGAATATTAACATATCATTAAAATCAAAAATTACATATTTTTGGATTATAATTTGTTTTACTCGATATAAATATTTTGAACTTTACTTTATATAAGTAATAATATAAAATTTCTTTTAGTGAGAGCAGTAAAAAAAAAAAGAATTCTTCTACTTAGATATAAATTTATCTCAACCTTAGATTTTTTTTTTAAAGATGATAATATAAATACCATTTTTTTACCTTTCACATTTGCAGTATTTGCCTAAAATAATAGTATAAATCTCTCCTTCTTAGTTTTAGTATTTTGTTGTTTTAAAAAAAAAATAACTTTAAACTAATATACAATAATATAAGGTCAATTCTCACAAATAGCACAAACATATGTTTTATTTCCAAATTTAGCACATCATCTCTAAAGTTCCCAAATCACACTATACTATTTCAAATTAAACCATAAACTCTATATATTAAACCCTACTTCCTCAAGAAATACCCTAAATATAAAATAAAGAACGTAAACCTAAAAAAAATGTAAAAAGAAATTTAAAATGTTGTAAAGTGTTAAGAGTGTTATTTCTGGAAGTATAAAAATTAAACCTTAAACTCTAAATATTAAACCCTACTTCCCTCAACCATTTATCCTAAATATAAAATAGAGAACCCAAACACAAAATTATGTTTGTTGAGTGTGTACTATAATTGTCTAAAAAAATATTTTAGAATTATTTTAGGATATTTTTAATGATTTAAATTATCCTTTTCAAACTTTCGAATTTGTTATAGTTATCTCAATCTTTAAATCTTTAAAATTTTAAATACATTATCTTTTCAGTTTTTGAATTGACAAAATAAAGTTTTAGAAATATAAATTGTTAATTACAACTCATATATCGGGACAACATATGCACTGTCTTTTGTTTAACATAATACATCCACTGAAATTAGTATTTCTATGACACAATTCACAGATATCAGGTTTATCAATCCTTTCACGTTAAGATCGACACAAACCTTAGTAAATATGAAAGCTATGGCTTATTAGGTAACTTGTATCAACGTTACGAACCAATATTAAATAATCAACTAACAAACACTAATTAAAAGGAACCAAGAACTCTAAACCCAGTTTTTCTTCTCTCTGTCTCACTTCGTGTCTTTCTTCTCCTAACTTTCAATCTTTATCTGAGTTAATGCAAAACAAAATAGATTATAAACTAAAGCTGACTAAAACAACCAAAACCAATCAAACAAACAAAACATGATTAAAATCCTTGAACAAAAAATGCTAAAAAAAGAATTATTTCAAAATTAGCTTAGTTAAAGAATTTTATAAGACTATTCTCACAAATGGCACAAAAATAATTTTTTACTTCCAAATTTAACACATCATCTCTAAAGTTATAATATAACACTATAGTTCAAAATTAAAATCTACACCTTACCCCCTATAAAATATGCCCTAAATGTAAAGTAGAGAACCCAAACCAAAAAAAAATCTTAAAATAAATTAAAAATACTGAATGTGTTAATAAGACTATTTTTGGAAATTTCAAAATTAAACCCTAAACTATAAATACTAAATCCTACCCCTCTAAAATATACCATAAATGTAACGTAGAGAATCTAAATATTAAATAAAAAAAATTTGTATGCCGTCTCCATCTTCGAACATCCCCGATGTCATCTTCATCACCAAAGATGAATCTCATTTTTGATATAAAAAAACACCTATGGTTCATGAGCGGTAGTTCTAAAACACGATTAAAAAAATATAAAAATCATTAAAAAATATTGATATTTAAAATTATAACTGCAATAGAAAATTCAATATAATCACAAAAGCACCAAAGCATATCAATATCATCTCAGCAAGGAAAAACAATCAAAATCACATAGTAGTAAATCTCATTCCTTAGAATCGAAATAATATATATATAATACATATATATACTACAAAAACTATATGTTTAGGCCTAACAAATTTGACTTCTAATGTTCTGATTGAGCGCATCTATATTGATAGCTTAGTATCCAAGTCAAACCTTCTTAATTATCTATAGAAATTAAACATTTTTAAAAATAGAATTTTCTCGAAAAAATATTTACAAAAATTTTTAGTATTTATTTTCCATTTTTAATAATTTTAAGTAGGATACGATTATTTTATTTCCGATTTTTTCTAATTTTCATTTAAAAAAATCGTTTTTTTTAAAAAAATTATTTTTAAAAGTGAAAGAAAAATTATTCTTTAAACTTTTCATTTTGACTAAATTATTTTAAATCGTCGAATTAGTGTGGCTTGGTTTAAGTGGGATTCTAAACCGGGATATATATATATATATATACGAGAAGTCGACCTGAGGGTTTTGGAAAAAGGGTTTTTGGTCGCCGTTTGAAGGAGAAACAAGGGAGAAAGGGAGAGCTTGATATTTTGGAGGTTTTTGGGTTGTTCTTGGCTGTTTTGGAGAGATCTGTTCCTGTGGAATGGAGATCTAGAGCTAAGGACGAAGGAGGAGCTTCCTAAGGTGTTGGATTCGTCATCTTTTGGTCAGAAACTTCCTGCAAAGAGGTGGGTGCATGACCATGGCTTATCTAAGTCTGAGAATCCTTTGTTTGCTTTGATTTGTTGTGTGTTTGTGGTGTTGTTCTTGCTTGTGGTGGTTGTGTTATGGTTCTTATAGGTTCCTGAAGCTTTTTGGTGAGTTTGGGACGGAGTGGAGATGTTTGGAAACGGAGATTCGATGATCGACTTCGAGCAGAACGTGCCCGCGGGGTCGATGTCGATCGACACCAAGTGGGCGTCGGTCGACACCATGTTGTGGACAATGTCGATCGACACCAGCTTGCGTGTTGCTGTTTTTCCTGGTTTGTTGTGTTTGTTTATTGTTTGTTAAACATTGGAATCTCAGTTGCTTGTGTGTATAGCCCAGTAGATGAGAGGATTGCCTCACTCAGTATTTATTAAATACTCATGCATCTCAATTTGTGTTTGCGCTGCAGGTAAATACAAAATGTGAACGTGGAATTAAGGCGATGAAGAGGAGGATGATCTAGGGTCTCGTTTGTGTGTTGATTGGATATATTGTTTATGTTGGAACCTTGGTTAGAGTTATGTTAGGATGTTGGATAGAATGGTTAGGAATGTTATTGTATTGATGATGTATTGGTTTTGTATTATTGGTATGTTTCCGCTGTGTATATTGGTTATTGCTGGTTTAATGATGACTTGTGGTTTGAGTTGATTTAATTAAGTAGTATGGGATGCTTAATTATGTATGGTATATATTATTATTAAAAAAACGGGTCAGGTTGTTTCAGCTTATTAAAAAAAAAACGGGTCAGATTGTTTCAGCTCCTCCTTTTGGTGATAGATTATCCACTCAGAAAAATATGGTTTTTTCCAGAGATTTTTCGTCGGGATCACAAAAGATTGTGTCATATCTTCAAATTAAATCTATAGAAATTTAACATTTTAGAAAATAAAAAATTTCTTGAAACAAATATTTACAATAGATTCTAGTATTTATTTTCCATTTTTAAAAAAATTTAAATGGGATATGAATATTTGATTTCCGTTTTTTTTTCTAATTTTCGTTTTGTTTAAAAATTTATTTTTAAAAGTAAAACAAATATTCTGTAGAAATTTAATATTTTTAAAAACAGAGATATTCTCAAAGAAATTTTTGCAATCTAATATTTATCTTCTATTACTTTTAAATTTTAAATGAGATATAAAATTTAGATTTCTGATTTTTATAATAAAAAAATAGGAAATTTACAATTTATTATATATTATTTATCCATCTAAAGCAATTTCAAATAAACAATAATTGTACATTGTTAAAAAAAAACTCTTCCTTATCTTCCTTAATCTCCTTCTTTCTTGAAGAACATATGAGATATGAAGTTCTGAATTTAATTCATATTCCTTTGTTCTTCTTTCTATCAATTTAAGACTGAAAAAAATATAAGACCCAATTATTATATAATTTTTTTTTTAAATAAACAGAATTATAAATGAAATTTTGTCTTCTTTCTATTTATTTAAGAGGGGTAAATAATATATTAGACACAGAGATTATATTATTTCAAAAAATAAACAAAATTATAATTAGAATTTCTTATTCTTTCTATAAATTTAAGAGAAAAATATTTATTAGGCACATAACATATATTATATTATTATTAAAAAGCAGAATTATAATTTCAACCCATTTGTAAATGGAAAGAAATCCAGTTTTTTAGAAAATTACCATAAATTTTCCATGAGTACAATCCACCATAATTTCTGCAACTATAACATTAGGAAAAAAAAACATTAGCATCAATATTATTTTTAAAAATTAAAGATTCGGGTTAACGAAAATTAATACCTGAATTTCATTATATTCATTTTTGTAGATCTACAATTATGATCATCCATGAATTTACCTGGAAAAAAAATTATGAGTTTATTTCAAATTACCAAAGTATAAATACATGTTTTTAAAGGTGGAGAAATTGCTTGATCTAGATTTCCAAACAACCACTACAAAAAGAGGGAATGAAAAATTAGAATCTGATGAATCATATAAAAGACCAAGATTATAATACAAAATAAATTGGGCACACATCTTATATTATTATTCAAAAAAAACAGAATTATAAATTTATTAGGCACACACATTATCCCTATATTAGTAAAAGAGAAGTACAATTTTATTTTTGGACGAAAATGCCCCCTGCGAAATTGAACGGAAGACAAGTCATTAAAGTTAAATAAGACTTTTAATGATCTTGAATTAGGTTATTTTGTTGAAATAACCCAGAAATTTACAATCGGGTATTTGAGTTCTACAAGAGAAATAATTATGTTCAACCTCAATGGGTTATATTTTAAAATATTAAATGTTAATGGGTTTCACAAATATTAAAAATAACTTAATGGGCTTCGTTGAAAAGGACTAATTTCTTTTTAGAGAAAAAGGAAGAATATTGAGTACTCAAAAATCTCTATATTTATAAGCTTCCTAAAATGAAGCACATTCAAATGAAACGATTATATTTTTATTTGAAAATTAATAAGCTTCCTATAAATAAGGTAAGGACATTACCTTAAGGTGATTATGTTTTCCAGTTTTAGTTGGACAATTAGAATATGTAAATATTTTCTCAATTTAATAAAGCATATTACAAAGCAAATTCCCAGTATAATTTCCAAAATATCATTCCAAAATTATCTACATGATATTTTAAACTTGCTCTACAAGATTTTTGCGATTCCCAAATGAAAAACTATAATTTACTTCAAACACTATAAATACTATTCATTCACATCACCAAACTCAACCACACATTATCTAAGCAAAAGCAAATAAACTTAACTTGCTCCAATGAAGCAGCCATTACCTTTTTCTCTACGTAGAAAACATGGCAACAGAGCATCTTCTAAGTCTTTGACTTAAGACATAGTGTTCTCTATCTCATTATTTTAGTTGTTCGAGGGCGATCCGGTGATATGATTCCCGGCGGCAACAACAAAGGGTCAGAAGACGACAGCGGGTTTTATTGATAACGCCAATCCCGATATCTCATTCTCTCTGCTTATTTGCCGTGATTATTATCTATATATCGATATGGATATCAACCTCTTATTCACATAGATCTGAGAGCTAATTTATCTTACCTTTGCATGTGAACTTCAGATTGTGATGTCGTTTGTCATGCAGTGTAATCGGCTGTATTTTGTTTATCGAGCCGATTTGTTGGTCTCTTCCATCCCATGTTAAAATTGTGGATTGGATCTCTCTGTTTGGCTTGGATCTGACATTTTCGAACATGTTCTTTGCAAATTTTCAATAGTTGTGTATAATCGCACAAGTTATTCTTCTTAAGAGGAAGATAATCCAAAGGGATTGAAATTGACATTGAAGATGATGTTTTTTTTCTTGACATCGACATTGAATATGATGTTACAATATCCTTTTTGGTGCTTTTTTCCATGATTTATTTGGCGGGCTCTCGGTTGGGCCTTATTTTTTCTGTAGTCTCTGAATAGGCTTTTATTTGTTCGAATGACCCATTCATATTCTCTTTCTTTACGATATAGTTATATTTTGACAATTATAGTAACATCTACCAAATCATAACACTGCTAATTTTTCTTTCCAACATAAAATACCATATGATTAGTTGGAATCAAAATATAACACGGTGTAATATGTTTAACATAGTAATTAACCAAAAATATTCCCCCGCGCTATAGAACCGGATCCGCACTACAACGCGGGGGAATATTTACAATACCTTTAGTAGTAGTAGTATTTATAATCAAATGTCAATCAAAAGAAACGTTATAATATTAATTCGGAAGCATTTGATAGTAAAAAAATTTCAACTATAAATTATTACATTAAATGTTATTTTAATAAGTGTTTTCAACCATAAAACATAAAATATATATATATATATTTTCATTCCTTATAAGTTGTTGTAACGGTGAATATTCCTCCGCGCTGTAGTGCGGGTCCGGTCCTAGTATTATATTAAAAAACATAATTATAATTTAAATATATTTGTAAATAGAAAAAAATCCAATTTTTAGAAAATTACTATAAATCTACCATGAATTAATCCACTTTAGTTTTTCTGCAACTATAACATTAGAAAAAAAACATTAGCATCAATATTATTTTAGAAAATTAAGGATTCGGGTTAACAAAAATTAATCCCTGGATTTCATTATATTCAGTTTTCTAGATCTATAATCATCATCATCCATGAATTTACCTTAAACAAAAAAAAAGATTATGAGTTTATTTCAAATTACCAAAGTACAAAACAAAATATAGAGAACAACACAATATACATGTTTTAAAAGGTGGAGAAATTGTAAAATAAAAAAAATAAAAAAAAACGATGACTTTGTTGTAGTTATAAAAAAAACGATCTCAGGCCCGAGTTCCAATGCAAACCAAAACAGTATGATACTTTTGAAAAACCGGATCTCACCCATTTTTTAGTACCATTTCCAGCAATAACCATCGGTCCTGTGGTCTATCATGGTGTTTTCCTCTGATCTGTCTCTCTTCCCCCGCTCCCATAGTCCCTCTGACGACCTTATCTCCGCCGGTAAGCCACGTTACCCACGTCCTAGTACCCTTTTCAACTAACTTTTTCTCATCTGAAGTCCTGTAAACACCCTTCGGTAAACATCTCCCAACCCTAGCCTGTTTTTAAGTCTCTGCTTTGTTTGGAAAACCCCACACTCTTGTGTTTTTCCGTCTCACCAACCGTTTTTACCCTTAAACCATACCTGTTGTAGAGCATTTACTCTCTTCATAGCATATTTGTCTCTGCTCCGTATCTTACCAACCCACGATGGAACAACGCATACCCTACCATCAAAAAGGGAAAGGAATAGAGAGAGTTTTCTCCCCTCTACCACGCAAAAGGATCTGTGCCCCGGATCTTGACACCTCCACCCTAATAGCAGAGAATGCCCTCACTCTAATGGGCATACTGACAAACCCAGCAGTCCAGCGACTACATGCCCTGTTCCCTTTCCTTGTCAACAGATGGATTCTTTGAGGGAGAGCAGTTGGTGCTGATTTAGGAAGAGGATGCTTTCAGTTCAAGTTTGACCACGAGGACGACCTCCTTAGAGTACTTGACAACAGACTCTACCACTTCGACCAGTGGATGGTCATCCTAGAAAGGTGGGAACCTATAATCTCAGAATCTTTCCCCTCCAGGATTCCTTTCTAGGTTGAAGTTCAAGGGCTCCCAAAACACTTCTAGCAAAATGCAATGCTCCAGAGCATTGAAGAGGAGCTTGGTTCTGTCCTTGAAGTTGATATCTCAAGTTCCTCAGCAAGAGTCAAGACTTTAATCGATGGCCTCCAACCACTAACAAAGGAAACGGTAATTGAGTTTGCAAACGGAAACGATGTGCTTGTCACCCTGGAGTAGAAAAACCTGAAAAACCACTGCCAACATTGTTTCAGGCTCACCCATGACATGAAGAACTGCCCGGGTTTAGTAAATGAACGTGGAAAGGATCCTTTACCTCCTCCACCAAACCAGTTGGCCCAACCCCCTGTCCGCAGGAACTACTATACCCCTAGCGATAACTTCAAAGCACCACAATCTGGATGGGCCCCTCCAAACCTCCCAAGACAACCTTCCAGCTCTACCACTAGCAACCGCATGGACGACCAGCGTGCAAACCTGTCAGGCCAACATGCTTACAACACTCAGAACGCTTACCATCGGGACAGGAAGAGAAAGCTTGAGGCCAGAAATCTTTACTCTACTGGAGAAGAAGCCTCAAGATCTATAAGCCAAAGATCATCCCCCTCTAGGAGAGCTCTCTCCCGACTTTTTGAGCACCAAAGGCACTCACCACTCCGACCTTCCCAGTCGCGTCCCTCAGGGCCACCTCCTAAACCACAATGGAGAGAAAGATCTATCCCTCGCGAACTGGTGTGGACTGAATCATCTGATACCTCCAGATCAAGATGGCCACCCTTGGAGAGACCGCAATCCCAACATCCTCTAACCCTCACCCCTAGCCTGGCCCCAACCTTTGATGAAGTCATGGGAGAACTCCGCGAAGTTACAGTCCAATACCTTTCTTGTGCAGACCCTACAGAGAACTTAGCTCGAAAACAAAGTGTGATTCAAGGAGAGTCTAGGGGACTTATGGCTGAAACAACAAATGGCATTATAGCGGCAACCCCTAGGGAGAGGGCCCCCCACGACTTACGTAGTGGCAACGAAGAGGACATGACCTCCATGGTGTCAAGCGACCCACCAACCCTGTCCCCTGAGATAGCGGACCCTGAACTACCCCACACTAAGAAAAAGAGAGGTAGACCGCCCCTGACAAAACCAATAAACAAAAGCCCTCTACGGTTATCGGGAGCCAAATCAAGCAAAAGAAACAAAACCTTACTGCAAAATTCCCCCAAGGAAGAAAAAACTCCGGAAGATCTACCTCCACGACCAAAACCGCCAACAAAACAAGAAAAGGTCAAGCTAGAGACAATAGAGCAATACCAGAGTCTGAAGCTGGGCCATCTACTTGCTAGAACTCAACCTCTAGTCCAAATCATCCTAGCAATGGTGAAGGATAAGGTGGATTTTCACAATCCACCCCCTACTCTTCCTTAAAAATAACAAGCTGGAATTGTTGTGGGCTGGGGAACCCCACAACAGTCTGGCGTTTAAAGGAGATCAACCGTGAGGTTTCTCCTGACAATTTGTTCCTCATGGAAACTAAGAATCAAGATGACATGGTACTTAAAACCTTGCAATGCTTAAATTTAAAGGAATACCGTTTAGTTTCCCCTGTAACCCCTGGTGGAGGAGGTCTAGCTCTCCTTTGGAAGGATGGAATAAAGGTAGAGGTGCTAACAGAGTCTAAAAACTTCCTTGAAACATGCATTGAATCAGAGGGGAAGTCGTTCCTGGCAACCTTCACGTATGGGGAACCTGAAAAGGCAAAGAGAAAGGAGGTTTGGGACCAACTCATGGAGTTGGGGAAACACCGCATTGATCCCTGGTTCCTTACCGGAGATTTCAACGACATTATTGACTCCTCTGAAAAGGTGGGTGGACCAGAGCGTCCTGATTGTTCTTTCATTGACCTCAGAACTCTTATGTCGGAGTGTGACCTGTTCGACTTTCGTCATTCGGGTAACTGCTTGTCTTGGAGAGGAAAGCGACATGATCACCTGGTGTTCTGCAGGTTAGATAGGGCAATGTCAAACAGTGAGTGGGTTGTCAATTACCCCTCTAGTAGAAGTGATTACCTTCGTTTCGAAGACTCTGATCATAGACCCCTGATCACCTACCTAGACCTGAAAATCAAACGAAGAAAAGGACTGTTCAGATACGATAGGCAGCTCAGACACAACGAGGAAGTAGTTGAATTGATCAGAGATAGCTGGGAACCTGAAACTTTGGAGTCAATTGACTCAAAGCTGACGAGATGCAGGAGAGCTATCATAATATGGAGTTGAGAAAAGAACCTCAACAGCCAAAAAAGACTGGGGGATCTCCAGAGCAGATTGGAGACAAAACTTACGAAGTTAGTCCTTGAGCCCCTGCAAATTGATCACCTATCCAACGAGCTTAACAATGCCTACCTGGATGAAGAGGAATTCTGGAAACAGAGAAGCCGTCAGCTGTGGCTCACCCTCGGGGATAGGAACACAGGGTATTTCCATGCAATCACAAAAGGCAGGAAAGCGATTAATAAATTCTCTGTGATAGAGAATGAAGAAGGGCAGGTTTTTCACACAGAGGAGGACATCTTAAAAGTCATCTCGGGGTATTATGAGAAACTCTTTACCTCTACAACAGGAGATAAAAGTACACTCCTAGAGGATATCATCTTGCCTCGAGTCTCAGAAGAAGCAAACGAGAACCTCATCGCAATACCAAGCCTAGAGAAAGTACGAAAACCTTGCTTCGCAATCCACGCAGATAAAGCGCTTGGTCCTGAAGGCTTCTCAGCCAGTTTTTTCCAATCCAACTAGAGTACCGTGGGAAAACAAATCACTGTAGAAATTCAAAAGTTCTTCTCCACAGGAATCCTACCTCCCAAGATAAATAAATCCCACGTTAGGCTAATCCCAAAGATCCAAAACCCTCAGGCAATGAGGGACTATAGGCCTATTGCTCTCTGCTCGGTATACTACAAGATCATCACGAAACTCCTCACCAAGAGGCTCCAACCTATGCTCCCTTCCCTGGTTTCAGAAAACCAATCAGCCTTTGTTCCCCACCGAACCATTGCAGACAATGTTCTGATCTCACACAAAGTACTTCATTATCTTCACACTTCAAAAGCAAAGAAACACTGTTATATGGCTATGAAAACAGATATGAGCAAGCCTTACGACCGTGTTGAATGGAAATTCATTAGAGCAGTTATGAAAAAGATGGGTTTCCACAGAGTTTGGATTACCTGGATCATGCAATGCATCACAACAGTCACTTACTCGCACCTGCTCAATGGATCAGCACAAGGACTTGTTACCCCCTAAAGAGGTATCCGACAGGGCGGCCCTTTATCCCCCTTCATCTTCATCCTCTGTAGCGAGGTCCTCTCTGGATTATGCCACAAAGCCAAAGAAGAGGGTGAGCTTACTGGTATTAAGGTGAGAAAGAAAATCCCTCGCATCAACCACTTACTTTTTGCAGATGATACCATGTTCTACTGCAGAGTGGACCAGAGAGAATGCTCCAACCTCAAAAAGGTCCTCTAGAAATATGAGGCTGCTTCGGGTCAGATGATAAATAATCAGAAATCAGCCGTAATTTTCTCTGCCAAAACACAATCAGGGATTAAGGATAGAGTAAAGTAAACCTTAAATATCCACAAAGAAGGCAACCAAGGCAAATATTTAGGCCTCTCTGAGCTGTTTGGAAGGAAGAAGGATTTATTCACGAGCATTGTGGATAGAATCCGACAAAGAGCTAGGAGTTGGTCCTCTAAATTTCTCTCCTCAGCAGGGAAGCTAGTGATGCTAAAATCAGTCTTGGCAGCAATGCCCACATATACAATGACCTGCTTCAAACTTCCAAATTCCTTGTACAAGCGCATCCAGTCGGTACTAACAAGATTTTGGTGGGATGACACAATGGAGAAGAAGAAAATGTGTTGGATCTCCTCGAAGAAGCTAACACAGTCAAAAAGAGAGGGAGGTCTGGGTTCCCGAGACCTCACTAATTTTAATGATGCACTTCTCGCAAAAGTTAGCTGGAGAATACTAACCAACCCCTCTTGCCTCCTAGCAAGAGTCCTGACCGGAAAGTACTACCACTCTTCCAACTTTTTGAGCTGCGAACCACCTGCCAATACCTCCCACGGCTGGCGAGGCATTTGTATTGGGCGAGACCTCCTCAAATTGCAACTTGGCCGAGTCATTGGAAATGGAAAAACAACTCTCCTCTGGCAGGATTCGTGGTTATCCTTAGACTCAACTTTGAGACCAATGGGACCCCCAACGGAACTATCCCAAAAGTTCTATGTAGCGGATCTTATCTTCCCTATCACACAAGACTGGGATATTTCCCTCATTCGCCAAACCATCCCTGAGTGGGAACAACATATCTTGGAGCTGAAAACAAGTAAATGCGGTGCGACTGATCGATATGATTGGCTACCGTCAAACTTTGGAGTGTATTCTACTCGGTCTGGATACTACGAAAGCAAAAATGTTTGCACTGAATCCTTTGTTCCCTCTCACGCTTACAGTGATTTCAACTGAACGAAGGATATATGGTCCCTGCACACTTCCCCAAAGACAAAGTTCATCGTGTGGAAAGCTATGTGCGAAGCAGTACCGTTAGGGGACAACCTGAATCGCAGGGGAATAAGAAATGATGCCAGATGTCCTTTCTGTGAGGATGAAGAGACTACAATCCACTTGTTCCTCCACTGCAGGTTTGCATCCCAGATCTGGGACAAGGCCCCTTTTAAAACCCCACTAGCCAAATTAACCATCTTGAGTTTTCGAGACCTTATTGAACGTGCTAAACCCCTCATCAATCTTCCACCCTGTGGTAATGGAGAGGGTCCATTGTTTCCTTGGATAATGTGGGCTATCTGGACCGCTCGCAACAAACTCCTCTTTCAAGATATACCGGCAGATCCAAAGGTTGTCCTCCTGCAGGCAATCAAATCAGCAAAAGAGTGGAACATGGCTCAGGACCCAAAGGCAGCAAAAATACCTAAGAAGACCCTTACCCGACCAATGACTATGAACGAGGGTTTCATCTCCTGTAACATGGATGCGGCGTGGCAGGAAGTTTCCAAGACGGCAGGTGTAGGCTGGGTTTTCCACAACACATCGGCGCCGATCACAAATTCGAGCACCCTCCCCCATTGCAGATCTCCTCTCATGGCGGAAACAGCGGCAATCCGGCTTGCACTGTTCGACGCGTTGACCCGGGGATTCACCAAACTATCAATTGCCTCTGATTCTAAAATAATCATTGATGTGATCAACTCGGAGATTCCTTTTAAAGAACTCCATGGGATTATGTTCGATATCCTATCTATCTCTTCTAAGTTTAGTTCTATTACCTTTTCGTTTGTTCATCGTGACTCCAACAAGGTAGCTGATGCGATTGACAAGAAAAAAAAAATCATATTAGATCTTTAGACTTTACTTGATTTTGTTTTTCTCTAATTAAAACGAACTTTTTTTTTTAATGTCAAAGCAAAATGAATGGTTTTAATTTACATTTCTACAACCGTATACATACGGGGCCTATCAAATACACTTGCTCAAAGCTCTAATCTCAAATTTCCAACGTTTTTTTTTTCTTCTCATTTTTGTGTTGCCCCTTCACCAATCAATCTCTTTAAACTCTAACCTAACAATTCTTAACTCCTATTTCTTCTCCACCCTAAATCATAAAAATGTATAAGTCGAATACCAATGGGAGAAAAAAAAAATCTTATAAATAAGACATTGCAATTTTCAGGTTGAAATAGATTATGTAGGTTAAAGTAGTAGGAAGCCAAGCCCTAAGCCATATTAACTGACAAAACATCTTAATAACAAAGTTTTAACTTCATTAGCTATATACAGTATGTATAATTGAAAAACGAAACTGTTAGTCACTCAAATCTAAAGGTAGATTGATTTAGCAACAGTTCCGTGACATAAAAATTGAGATTTACAAAGATGTATCATTCATCTGAATCTCTATGGGTAGAAATATAAAAACACCGAAGTACAATAACTTTTATCATCTATGGAACAAAAATAATTTAATGTTCCATAGAAAGACTTGAGTTTTATTCAACAGTTACAAATCAAGAACCACGCACCAATGTCCAGATCCATTAACATGGAAGCACTGCGTAACACATGAATTTACACAGACAACACACACGCACATATATATATACATACTTGCAAGACAAATGATCTTGCTGAGTTTGATCATTGTTCAAAAGACATTGAGCGAAGTTGCGTAGAGAGGATTGCAAGGCTTGAAAGAGAAACAGTTTGGTGTATAAGTCGAAAACCTCTTTCTCTTCAGAGAATCAGCAGATCCAAGAGCTGGCTGGTTCAAGTATGCGTATTTGCTCTTTGTCCACCTAAATCCAAGATACACATCGAAATTCAAAGTTAAATCATTTGGTTCTTCTTTTATATGCTCATCTAATGGTTCAAAATATATGTAAATGTGTAAAGATAACATGGATGAGAATTAAACAGAGACCAGTCTTTTAATCCCTGATGATCTTCGGTTTCCGGGTCCTCCATGTCCAAGTCCAACAAACTTTCTTCAAAGCGTTTGTAGTCCTCATCCTGCGATAGATCTCGACATCAGAACAAAGAGCTTCTCAAAGATCAAGAAATATCGAAATTTCCTCTCCAATGATCTAAATAACCACACAAGAATAGTTAAAACCAAAAGGACATACAGAGAGATTACGAGCTCTGACACGAGCTGCAGCCTTAATAGCAGAAAAGAGATGATCCTCTTCAATGATCTGCTTCTGCCTCCAGAACTTCTTGATCTGTTTATTGGTTATGCTGTCTCCATCCATCTGTCTTGATCCATATCCCGGAGATGAAGGAAGCGGTGGAGGAGGAGGTGGCGGCATACATGACCTCTTAAAACACAACTTCTCAGACTCATCCATGATCTGTTTCTTCATATTCATACCAGAACTTCACCTTTCACCAGGCTACAAATTCACTTGGAACTTTATATACAACACAGAAATCACAACAAAAAAGGACAAAAAGCTAATGGATCTGCAGATTCTGAATCTAACCTTCAAACCCAAAGAGATACCCACCTAAGATTCTTTAAGAGTATACCAAAGGAAATTTTCCAACGTCTACGTCTACCTTTCAAATTATCTTGTACGTTAAGACAAACTATAAACTCAACTGTCCAAGAAAAGACAAGTAGACGTAACTTGTATTCTTCATCAACATCAACAATAATTTTTAAGCAATTAGGTAAGTGTATGGATAATACAAAATATATGGTTTTGAAGCAACTAGTGGGGTATATCATTCAATCACAGCCGTTGAATTGAATTTCTAAGTGGCTGTCACAATCAATATCACCGAAATGACATTTTCATATGACGTCCTCCATTAAACAACACCATTGGTTCTTGTTCTTCTCTTCACTTTTTATCTTTTCAAACCCACAGAGACAATAAAAAATTCAAGCTTTAAGTTCCTCGTACGAAAATTCAACAACTGAATAGTAAACTTAGCCACAACCAGAGAAACGAATCACATACAAAAACAAAGTAATGATTAAAGAAGACGAGCCCAAACTATGTGATTTACATCAAACACAAACATCACATATATATTGATCAACACCATTGAAATCTCAATTCACAACAAACACAAACACACTACAAATATGATCAAAATCCAAACCATACCACATACTTAAAAGAAACCATATCTTAAACTAAACTAGCTACTCCATCCTCCAATTCACCATACCTTATTCTACAATAGACAAGGATACAAAGCAGGGAATAGGATTGTAGATGTTAATCACATCTGATTAAGCAACAACATCTACAATCATGTTCACCCTTTTGACAAGTTTTTATATATATCTATGTAAAGTGCCTTTTAAACCTTCTCTGCTTCAGCTCAAGTCTGAGACGAGACTTGTTGAATGGCTTTGGTTTTGAAACGATACCGAGGAGCACGAGGGATGACTTGACTAGGACCGAATCCGTACTGACCAATACCGCCAGTGAGAGGAGGACCGTCGTCGTAGATGTGGCCGATGAGGTGGTTGCAACTACTGCACTTGATCTTGGTTCGTTTGCGATGGATTCCCCAGTAATCTAGGGTTTCGAAGAAAGGCACGATCTTATCTTCTTTCTCGAATCGGAACTTTTCGGCGTCGACGGCGGCGAATGAGAGTGTTTTTTTGTTTCCGGCTTCGAAGTAGAAACCCGGTGGGAACAAATCGTTAGGGTTCAGATTTAGATCTGATCCGCATTCTTTGCATGTGTAGATCGTTAACGCCATTGTTGCAGCTTTCTCAATTCTGATTTCGTCTTCTTCTTCTTCTTATTTTCTCACTGTGCGGAATTTTCAATTTTCTCTAGAGAGACGCGTTTCTTCGGTCAGCGCCGTCGGAACTGACTCGGAGATCTCTCTCTGCCGTAGTCAAATTGGGCCTATAGACTTTGAATTGGGCCTATGATCTTAATCCTTGTTTTTATTAATTTAGGGCCATATTTATGGCTTTGTTTGTTCTCTTTCGTATAATTCGCTTTACGTGTTGCTCTTTACCATACCGTACATTGTGCATGATCTGATAGCTCTCTATAGAAATGATTTGTGATATAAATCCCTAGTCCTAGATCAAGATCCAGGTCCAGTCATATAGGTCTAGCCGTCTAGGTCCTTCCCTAGTCCTAGATCAAGAATTAAAGTCGAGGAAGGTTACGCTATATATATGTCATTAGTTGCGTTTTTAGTGTTTCATTAAGAAACTCTTTATTTGCATGGTAATCTTCTTTTATTGACTTACTGCTTTCTATGGGCGTGATGATTCATATCTGGAACCAAACTAAAACTCCAAAATTTTCTATGTAAATAAAAACAATAAAAGAAAGATGTGTTGCTTTCCTTAACATTCAAATTGGTATTGACATGTAAGTTAAAATCAATAGCTAACAAAAACATTTCAATTAATACAACTATGATTTCTAAACCAATAAAAAAACTATGTGTCACTAGGCATGTCAATTAGGCCCAAAACCTACATACTCGCCCGGCCCGGCACGGCTTTGAAAAACACCCGACTCGGATTTAAATATATGTCCAGAAAAATAGAACTTTTTGGACTTAGCCCGTTCGGGCTTTAGAGTTTTTAGGGCTTAGTCCGATCAGGCTCAGACCGGCCCCAACAATCCTTATACAAATATAATTATACGTTTTTGTTAACATTTTTGTTTGATTGCAATATTTCTTTAATAATTTATTGTAAATAAAGTTTAAAACTCTAATCTTAATTTTATATTTACTGAATAACCTTACTTAATATTTTTAAAATCTTTATATGTGCTATTTTATATGAATTATATATATATTTTCTTTGGTTAAAATATAAAAATCTATTTTGGTTTTTTATTTTTTATTTTATTTTAGATTAAGTTGGTTTTAGTGAATATAGATGAGTTATTTAAATTTGATTGATTTGTTTTATATTGCACTTTTAAACATTGCTTTTTAAGACATGTTATAAATTAACTTATACGTTTGAATTTTTGATATGTAAAATAAGCCCGGAAAAGCCTGAAAAATCCCAAAAATTCATGTAGCCCTGTTAGTCTTAGAGCCGGACCGGGCTTTGAAATATAGACTTGGAAATATTTTGGAGCAGGCCGAGAAGGGCTCAAATATATGCGAGTTTTGCGGATTTCGGGACGGATCGAGGTGAGCCAGCCCGATTGACACCCCTATGTGCCACATCACATTGTCTTTCACTTCATAAACCCTTGCCGAGATAATATAAAAAAAAACACGAAGACTCTAATTGTTTGTTCTTCTCCTTCACACTAAAAGACTGCTTTTGAATTCAGTTAGAGAGAAGAAACAAAATA
Organism: Camelina sativa; assembly: GCF_000633955.1. Classification (NCBI taxonomy): domain Eukaryota; kingdom Viridiplantae; phylum Streptophyta; class Magnoliopsida; order Brassicales; family Brassicaceae; genus Camelina; species Camelina sativa. The sequence goes on along the minus strand of NC_025703.1, from coordinate 24,261,930 downwards.
ATCGTCACAAAGTTTTGCCTTCGATGAAACAAACATTAAGAGAAGAAAACACACGACTCGTGCGGCAAGAGACATGGAAGAAGCATAGGTCCATTGTTAAAGAGGCAAAGCAATCTCACCGAATTCAACTTTGATTAATTCGAACAAGAATTTCAACAAAATCTACAGATTGTGTAATCAAATTCTCCAGTTATCGTGAACTTTTTGGAAGAAGAGGCGAGGTTAAAAATTAGGACAGGGAAGAAATTTGAAAAGATAGAATAGAAAGAGAGACACATAGTGATGTGAAGAAGAAGGAAGAAGAGAAGAGAGACATAGAGATATCAATTCCTCATGTAAGCCCCTCCCTAACCATAAAACTGTCGTCTTATATACAAAAGATTAAAAAAATTCACAAAAGAGCAACTTGGACATGACAAAGTTCATTAATTTATTTTAGAATCGCAAGTCCAATCGAGGTAAATATGTCATTTTTATTCAAGCTTTTAGGGTTGCTTCAAGAAAAAATATTAGTGTTTGTGTAAATCAAATCACCTATTCTTTGTTGACTTAGTTCTTAAGTGAAGATGATATTGAGCAAATTGCTGCTTTGGATTAGAACGTTTTCTTTTTCAAGGTTAAGTACAATACATGTTACTTACTACTACTTCCAGAACTCTATATGTGAAAATTATCATTTTTTATTTCCCTTTCGATCTTAGTAAATTTTAAAAGCTTTATCTTTGGTTTATGTCAGATTTATGAGACAAAAGTTGAAGTGCCTAAACCAAACGTACTCTAAGAGATCCATCAAGAACATTTAAAATGTATACATCAAAGAGTAATATGTCTTACTGTTCTAGAGGGTTTGTGAGTGAGAAACAAATCAATAACTAATGGTTTGTAATCCCTAAACTTATTTGGTAATCAAATTTAAAATCTATTCAGAAACTAAATTTATGAAATAAAAAACTCAATTATCATATGTTGATGTAAATAATATTAATAAAAGATACTATTGAAATTAATAAAAATTTATGAATTGATTCCAAATAACATATATTAAATTATGAATCGAGAAAAACAAAACAGAAAAATATGACAAAAATAAAATAAAAAAAACTAATCTCGCAGCGTAGCGCGGGTACTAACCTAGTGTAAATAATATAAGATGAGTCGTGTGTACGACTTTTTGAGTGTAATCAAAGATTAAAATAGAAACTAGATTTTAATTTTGGAGATGTTTTCTACTTATCATTAAAACTATAAGGTAAGCCCATATACAATGTATGTTTAATATATCAGACACATGTGCATGATTTGTTTATGTATGTCGATGTCAGCATATTCCTTAGAATATTTCCTCAAATCTCACTTTTTCCACTCCCTAATTGATTACTTAATCACAATTATTTCTTTAATTAGTAAGGCAAAACTTCTTGTCCAATAATTTGTGATCCAGTCACTGTTTTTCAATTTGTCATTAGTGGTGTCGGGTACCGTCGACAATCTTATTCGTTTACTGTATTTCAAAATTAGAGCAAACAGTGATTTGGATATGTTAATTAATATACTAATGGACCACTAATATTGTGCAAGTGGTCGGACAATTAACATGTTTAATTCAAAAGATTCATAAAATAGTTGACAACAAAAAATGGTAGAATTAGCAGCGTTCATTGAATCTTCTAACTAAATGGTAGGAAATGTTTGTTTTTTCTTTTTTTACAAATTAAGTAACTCCACTATGAATACAAAAAAATTAAATCTGTTTGTAGACTAAATTTCTTCAATAAGATTTTTATATTGACCAATGTAAGCATGTAACCGGTTTGTGTCAATATCATAGTTGTGTCACCAACTAAATTCAAACTCATACTATATTATTCTATGTTATTAACAACAACAAAAAAGTATATTGATATAATTTTAATATACTGAACTTCACAATAATATGTTAAAATTTATAGAATATATATATGTAGCTTATCTATAATTAACAATAGGTAAAAATCTAGTAACAAAAATAAACTATAAACAATACTAAATAAATAAAACAGTAAACTCGTAAAATTACTGATAAAAAAAAAAACCTTGTTATTTTTCCATAGTACCTAATAGTTGATTTTGCTCAATTAGTAATATGATTTTTTAAAAAGTTACCTAAAATATTTTAGACTCCCATTAGCAATTTAACACCATTGGTTTGAGTCAAAGATTGTGTCACACCAATAAAATAATAATCGTTTCCAAATGAATATGTTTGACCTAACCTAACGGATGAGAATTACACGTTTTTGGGGGCTTTTAAGTATTCAACAACGACACTATTGAAATAGATTTAACAACTGTTTCAAGAGATCAATTCATATTTATGATCTCCAAGTAGCTGGGGGGATGATTGATACTATTCGACAAAAGTAATGCAAGTATGGTCATTGTGTTGAGTACTATAGTTGACATTTTAAACCGTAAATATAAATAGTAAAAAATAAATAATTTTAATCTCAACTACCTTAAAAAAATCATTAAAACAAATTAACTCTTATCTTTCTTTCTTTTCCTAAAATGTTAACATTATATAAAAATGACTTAAATTATATTTTATTTTGTTTGATAACACAAAACTATATAAATTTTAACAATACAAAAAGCGATAAATAATACAAGGACAATACAAAAAATCGAATTTTTTTTATATTATACAGCTTTTATAGTTTGATTATAAAAAGTAAACCTACCAATAAAATTAAAAACTAATAAAATCACAGCACTACAGTTAATAATCATAACTCTACCAATATCAAATTTAAATATTAGATAAAGTAATAAGTTAAAATTAATTATTAAAAAAAAAAAAAACAGAATCACACAAATGATGACGTGGCTAGTCCCTACGTGTAACACCACACACAGTAACGTCCTCTCCTCACTCTGTGCCCAAAAAATCTCTCTCTCTCTCTCTCTCTCTGTCTCTCTCTG
>NC_025703.1:24258258-24258895 GCF_000633955.1 Camelina sativa | reverse complement strand
TTGTTTTTTCAGCGTTTTATAAGAATCCTTCAAGATCTCTCATTCATCATTTGCTGTTTGAGAATCTTCTTGGATCATTCTCTCTCTGAAGATCATTCTTCTTTTAGGGATTTTTCAGAAAGTTTCGTTTTTTTTTTCTTTCTTTCCTCTCTTCTCCGATCCGCCGCCGTGGGTTTTTGGTGGTTACGATGACGATCAAAGATGAGTCGGAGAGTTGCGGTAGCAGAGCCGTCGTTGCTTCGGCGTCTCAAGAAAACCCTAGACATTACCGGATGAAACTCGATGTCTACGGCGAGGTTTTACAGCGACTTCAAGAATCTAATTACGAAGAAGCAACTCTTCCTGATTTCGAGGATCAGCTCTGGCTCCATTTCAATCGTCTTCCTGCTCGGTAATACTCTTCTACATTCATTTATGGTTTTTTTTTGTTTCTCTTCTTTCTTTATTTGGGGTTTGATTCAAATTGGAGTTTAAAGATAAGGTTTTTGTTTACTCTCGAGCCTAGAGTTGTAGAATCTTGGAAATTTCGTTCCTTTTCTACTCGATTTTGTGTTTTCTTGTTTCCAAGTTTTGTATATGTTCATCGACAGTGACTGATCTCTCTCTCTCTCTCTCTCTCTCTCTCTCTCTCTCTCTC
>NC_025703.1:24245125-24257328 GCF_000633955.1 Camelina sativa | reverse complement strand
AGTCATATGTTGTTTGTTTACAAAAATTGATAATCTTTTGCGTTTCTCAACACGTGTCTTGATCAATTGAATGAAGCTTCTTGGTGTGTTGTTTAGTTTCTAAGTGTTGTGCATTTGGCATTGTTGTTGCATGTTGTTTCAGATATGCTCTTGATGTTAAAGTTGAGAGAGCGGAAGATGTTCTCACACATCAGAGATTGCTTAAATTGGCGGAAGATCCTGCAACTAGGCCTGTGTTTGAAGTTCGTAGTGTACAGGTAATAGAAGCTTTGAGTTATGATGTTGAAAGCTTTAATATTTGCTTTTGTTGTGTTAATTTGTTTCGCTGGGCCCTCTTTCTTAAAGGTTCCTCCAAGAACTTCTCCTGACTCTGACCCTGCTGTGGAGGAAGATGCCCAAAGCTCTCACCAACCAAGTGGGCAAGGGTATTGTGTTCTATCAAATTGAGATCGATTTTAAAGTTAGAGCCTTTTCAACATTGTAATTTGTCTTGCCCTTTCTTTCTGTGAAAAGGGCTCTTGCTCCTCCGACTTTTGGTTCTTCTCCAAATTTTGAGGCTATTACTCAGGGAAATAAAATTGTTGAAGATGTCGATAGTGCTGTAAATGTAACATTGTCTACTCGGTGAGATTTCTTGTTATGTTGTTCGTTATGTTTTTTTTGTATCTGTTTTCCTATCTTGTCTCATGTTTGATTACAATAGTATCTGCGCTGATGTTATCCTTTGTTGTCTATCACGCAGACCGATGCACGAGATCACATTTTCAACCATTGATAAGCCCAAACTCCTTAGCCAGGTTGGTGATTCTTAGTCTAATAGCGCTGTTTTCTGCATAAACTTTGCCATAGAAGATACTTGGAGAATGGATGCTTAGTTCTTCCATATCTGGGATTATTTGAGTGAGCAAAATGCTTTCTGTTTCAGCTAACTTCCCTACTTGGTGAGCTTGGACTGAATATACAAGAAGCTCATGCTTTTTCCACTGTGGATGGTTTCTCTCTAGATGTCTTTGTAGTAGATGGTTGGTCTCAGGAGGTATGGTGGTTTTAGCTTTTTGAAGTATCACGCTACTTGTTACAGTGAATGACTTAATCTGATCGTGAATACCACCTTACTGTCTCTGTTATTTTGAGAAACTTATGCACTTTGGAATTATAGGAAACAGATGGTCTAAAGGATGCATTGAGCAAAGAGATACTGAAGCTTAAGGTATTTTTGATATCTTAACTTTTTAAACGTTAATGATCTTCATGCGATGCCTCATATATTCTCTCACTGATTCTCAATATGAATTTGGACATAGTCTTTTGCTCGTTTACCTCAAACATTTGACAGTTGTCCTTTCCCAATATTTTCCCTTGTCTTTTTTACAGGATCAACCTGGTTCAAAATATAAATCTATTGCGTTCTTTGAGCATGACAAATCAAGCAATGAGCTTATACCCGCCTGCATTGAAATACCCACGGATGGAACTGATGAGTGGGAAATTGACGTGACACAGCTCAAAATTGAAAAGAAAGTGGCATCTGGTTCATATGGGGATCTGTGAGTATTATTGTTTCTTAAGCTCGTTTTGAGAACTGGAATTTTTTTATTCAGAAGTGAGTAATTTGTTTTTGATGGCTATGCAGGCATAGAGGCATATATTGCAGTCAGGAAGTAGCTATCAAATTTCTCAAGCCTGAGCGTGTAAACACTGAGATGCTTAGAGAATTTTCTCAAGAAGTTTTTATAATGAGGTCAGTGCAATTAGTTCTCAGCATCAAGTAGAAATTCCAATAGTAGTTTACATGAATTCTACTTCAAATACAGTTCATATTTTTATATACAGAAACATGCTTAGCATTAACAATACCCTTATCTGACATTTATATTCAGGAGAAGGCTTGAATTTTTTTAATTCCTTGTCTGACGTTAAATCACTTTTGATGTATTAAGTAACCAACATGCATGCTTCATTGTCATTTCTTACTGACGCTTTTACTGTCTATAGGAAAGTTAGACACAAAAACGTCGTTCAATTTTTGGGTGCATGCACAAGATCTCCAACTCTCTGTATAGTGACTGGTAAGTTCTTAGTATTTGAGTTGACTGGTTTGAGTTATAACCACAATATGTATTTTAGTTGACTGGATTTATGTTTCTGTCAGAGTTTATGGCTCGAGGGAGCATATATGATTTTCTTCACAAACAGAAATGCGCTTTTAAACTTCAGACTTTGCTTAAAGTTGCACTTGATGTGGCAAAAGGAATGAGCTATTTGCATCAAAACAACATTATTCACAGGGACCTTAAGACTGCGAATCTTCTTATGGATGAACATGGAGTAAGACTTGTTCTCTGGCTATTCATATTGTAGTCTTCAAAGCATTGAAATTCTGCAAAGAATTCTTTATCCTTTACCTCTGTGAACCTCTTTTATGTCTACTAGAATCACCAGACTCTAGGATTCTAACCTTGGGATAATTTTGAGCAGCTTGTCAAGGTTGCTGATTTCGGAGTTGCCAGAGTGCAGATTGAATCAGGGGTCATGACAGCTGAAACAGGGACTTACCGGTGGATGGCTCCAGAGGTATGTATGAGTTTCGAACCTCAAATACATTGATCAGCCTTTTTTACGTATTTGTGGAAAAATAAGATTTTGGAGTCCTCTGTTTGATCTGGCTCTTTTACTTTGACAATAAACTTGCGAAACCCAGGTCATTGAGCACAAACCTTACAACCATAAGGCAGATGTGTTCAGCTATGCGATAGTGCTATGGGAACTTTTGACTGGTGACGTAAGAATCTATCTGACTACAGTTTTATTTTGTTGTCTGAATCTTTCATGCTAATTAGAGTCACTGATGAATCATGCATTTCTAAATGGAAACAGATCCCGTATGCTTTCTTGACTCCGCTACAAGCAGCTGTTGGCGTTGTCCAAAAGGTATACACTTCTAATAGAAGAACATTTGAGTCAATCTAGTTTTTGTTTTCCTCCAGATCCAAAGGCTAAAACTGAATGTGCTTTTCAGGGGCTTCGACCAAAAATTCCAAAGAAAACACACCCAAAAGTGAAGGGACTTCTAGAGAGATGTTGGCACCAAGACCCAGAACAGAGACCACTCTTCGAGGAAATCATAGAAATGCTGCAACAGATAATGAATGAGGTAAACGCCGTAGTGTGATCCCAGAGGAAAAACCATACCCATACAAGGAGAGATTCTCAGAGCAGGATGTGTGGATGTGGTGGAAACAAAGCAGGTTGGAGATGAAGACCCTAGCAAGGACAACCAGTGCATGTCTTTCCTGACTACTCCCTTTAGAAAGCCCCGTTACTAGTTCTGATACAAAAAAAAAAATCAGTTTCACGATTGAAGGCACTATTTTGTTGGCCTTTGTACAGTTTTTTTTTTTTTTTTTTTCATTGGGGAGGATCTAGTTTTTGACCTTAGAGAGTGTTTTCTTCTTTTTTAGTTGCTCCCTGATTCCTTTCCACATAGAAGAAATTAGAAACCCTTTTCTTTTGTCACTTCTTTTTTTCTTTTTCTTTTCATAAAGAAAGCAAGTTTAATAGAGTTGCGTATTCTTTTGACTATAAGTCATTTTCCCATTAGTGTTTTGGATCATAAAAATGAAGACATGTGATGTACATTCTAGTAAAATGGAGACAAAGGGAATACATAAATAACCCAACCGGTTACAGTATTTTACTTTTCCACCTTAGGAACAAACAATGCCCACTGCTATATACACACTTGAGGTTTGTGACAATGGCTTATCCGTCGTTTTAGACATTTAGTAGCGAACACCGTGCCGTTCTCAATGCAAATAAACGACATAATGCAAACCCGGAACACATGAGTGAGAACTGAGAAGGATTAGGATGATAAATCTCTGGAGCTCCACTAACCAAATAAAATTGGTGGGATTAAACGCCTCTGAATTGTGAAGCTTGCAGGTTCTTCTCTATACACCTCCCAAATTCGAATTTAGAATAGCTCAAAGTTTCGATTTTTATTAATTGATTCGCATACTTATCGATGCTTTTTTTGAATTTCTCAGTTGTTGTCCAGTGGTTGTGGAAGAGGAGATGGTGTTCTTAAGTTGGGGTCGTCCATCTTCAGAGCAGCAGCAACAAGTTCTCAACAAGTAAGAATCAAATTCGTAAATTAGAAAGAAAACAAAAAAAAAAACAAAATCTTGCACTAGAAAAAGCTCTCTCTGAGTATATTATGTATGGTTTTTGCTTTCTAAAATCCAGAACAGGAACCTTCAATTATGACAACAAGTACAGAGGAGCTTCGTCTAAATCTATAGCTAAACTTAAGGAAGACTCAGAGATTAATAAAGATGGATTCTTGATCAATCATGCTCGTGTTCTAGTCGGTTCTGGTAAAGAGAGTTATGAGAAAGGGAAAAAAGCTCTCCAGACTTGGAAGTACATAAGTTTCTTTTTTGCTCATTTCAAATTTAATGGAACACCAAATTGGTTCTGTTCTCATTGATTTCGAACTGATAACATTTGCAGGCATTTTGGTATGGGTTGGACATTTGTTGATCCTGCAACTCCAGTTGAAACCAGTAACAAGTTTTGCATCTGTGTGAAAGAAGTACTTCCATGGGTGATGCTTCCTTTGCAAGTGGTTTATGTCGACGAAAGCCGGAAATCAAGAAAAGGCCCTGCGCATTTCGGTTACGGGAGCGGCACTCTTCAGGGGCATTTACTGGCTGGAGAAGAACGGTTTTCAATAGAGCTTGACGGTAATGGTCAAGTTTGGTATGAGATAACGTCCTTCTCTAAGCCAGCTCATTTCTTGTCGTTCCTTGGATATCCTTATGTGAAGCTAAGGCAGAAGCATTTTGCTCGTCATTCTTCTGAAGCAGTGCTGAAACATCTCAATGCTTCGTGATGATATTTCAAGTTGTATTTTACGATAAAAAGTTGTTGCATATACGCTTTGTCTATACCGTAAAATGAAAGCTTAAAAGGGTAAGTTTTTTATTCAGATGATTGGTACTTACTACCATAGTCTAAGCTTGAACACCTTAATCAATAGGTGACGCAGAACTCATACGTCACAACATTCCCAACGTCGCTGTGTCACTGAGAAAGGAACGCGATCAGCATTGACATTATCATCCAAGGACGTTCTCATCAAGGAGACAATCGACAATGCAAATGGTTTTTACCTTTTAGCTGCAAACCAATTGCAGGTTGAAGAGAGTTTAAGGTCTCTCTGTATTTTTACTTAAGGGAGAATAGTCGGATGGCAACTTTAAGGTCTCTCTTCAATTATACTGAGTAAAGCCTTACAATTTCGGTTTACTTTTTTGGTTTAGTTGGTTTGAATAATTTGTTGTGTTCAAATTCAGGTTAGTATAAAATAAAAAGCACTAAACCAGATAAAGTTGGGTTAACTGGTTACTGAACCAGCCTTGGTTCGTCTCAGGTGATTAAGAGTAATTAGTTTCAAACAAAATGGAAAACAATCATACTTAGTTCGTTTAATGACTGTTTAGCGAATTTACAGAAAAAAGGAAATAACACAACACCGACCGACTATAATCTATATCTATATATACAACGATTAGGAATAGAATGTTGCCATATCTTTCGCGATAGACCAAACACAAAAATCTCTCAGTGTTTTCTACTTCTCTCTTCTGTTTGTGAAATCGTGAAAATATCATAATGGGTGGCGTGAAGCGAAAGATTCCGATAGAGATGATAGGGAAGAAAGATTCAAGAGCAGTGGCATTCTCCAAACGCACAAAGGGTCTCTATAGCAAAGCGGCTGAGATTTGCCTTCTCGCCGATGCAGAAATTGCGATCTTGGCAACTCCCGTTTCTTCCAATTCCAACGCTTCTTTCTACAGCTTTGGTCATTCATCTGTGGATAACGTTGTCGCCGCTTTCCTCGCTAATCAGCGTCCTCGGGAAGATCTAGGGTTAGGGCTAGGGTTCTGGTGGGAGGATGAGAGGCTTGCAAAATCAGAGGATCCGGAGGAACTGAGAGACGCGATTAACTCAATGTCGAAGATGTTGCAAGATCTCAAGGATTCGCGTTTCAATGCCTTGCAGAATCGACTAGATTGTGAGGACGTGGAGAAGAAGGGTTTACTAGACGGAACTCATCAAAACCATACTCTTAATAATCCTGAATCTTGTTGCGACAACGAGAACAACTATGCTTTACTTGGAAACGTGGATGGATGCAATCAGGAGTTGTTGGACATTGATCAAATCATTCATTTTGAGCCGACGGATCAAGAGTTGTTGGACATTGATCAAATCTTTAATTTTGAGTCGACGAGTTCATCAGTGAATTCACAGTTGGAAAACATCTCGATGGTGACACCAAATCATCAAAACTCCTTCTCTGATTCTAATGCTGTTGTAGATGAAGTTCACACTGATTTGTATGATGATAATATCCACTTGTCCAATTTAGATGAAGATCTGATGCTACAGATTTCTGACAACAACTGCATAAACAACAATGTTTTATCTGAAAACTTTGATGAATTCATTCAAGAGCTGGATCTTGATCATATCTTTGATTTTGAGACGAATTATATGAAGAGCTTTGAGATGGATGATGTCTCGATGGTGACTACGAATTCTGAAACAGTTGGAGATGGAGGATTAGTGACTGATCACATAGATTTGGATGAGGATAATCTATGCTTTTCTGATTATTTCAATGAACTAACCTCCCCTGCTCCAATCTGAAAACTCCCTCCAAGAAGATACAACAAGTTAAACATCTATTCTCAACTCTCTCAAAGGAAGAAGGGTCCGGGTTTGACTTTACTAATTCATGATTAAACCATCTTTTTTTTTTGTATATTTTGGTTGGAGTACGTTTTATCAACTTTCTTACTAGTCTGTAGAATTCCTTATTTACTACTACTCATGAGTAACAGTTGAGATTTTTGTATATTTTGAAGGCATAATATATATATAATATGATGTTAAACTCCGATTAGCTAACAATACAACACTAGTATTTGTATTCATTGTTTTTGGGTCTACCAAAATTGGAAAGTGACTGAGTTAATGGCTTTCTGAATACATTTAGATTTCCCATGTTACTAATTTCCCACACACATTTTCTTACTCTCTCTCTCTCTCTCTCTCTCTCTCTCACACACACACACACACACACACACAAAAACAAACTTGTATAGCTGATTGATTTTTCTCATTGTTGCAGGTGTATCTATTACAAGCATGCTTCCATGTAATGGCAATAAGACCGCCCACAGTGCCAGCCAATTCTTCTTGCAGGGTAAAGAAGAAACTTTTAAAATCAGTTTTCGTTGAATCATTCTCAGGTGAAACTCATGATATGTTGTTGTGGAATTCAACTTCAGGCTAAGGGTGACACTGAGTGCAGCACATACCACAGAAGATGTGAAGAAACTCATCACTCGTGTTTGGACTTTGGCAACACCACCACCATTCACATTTCCTTCCTTTCTCTATCCAAAACTCTAATTTGTAAGGTGTTCGCTATAATATTGTCAGTGAATAAATAATAATCACTTGAGCTAGAGAGTTCCATTTGCAAAAGGGATTACAGCAATACATTATATAGAGTTCCATGTATGTTTGAACATATAGAGAGTTACACAATGAATGTAAAACAGAGGACAAAGAGGAAATAGTTTCATCGGGGGTCATGAAAGCAAAAAAGCCCAACTGATGAAAGTATCACAAGCCCAAATCGTACAAGTATGAGTCAGCCGCGGGAAGAAGAGAAATGAGCAGAGGCGGGAAAACATCTAAGCTGCATGGAACTCATCACTGCGCTTTCTTCGTGTTTGGACTTTGACAACACCACCACCATTCACAATTCCTTCCTTTCTCTATCCCAAACTCTAAAAAAAACCGTTTTCTATTATCTCACTTATTCCAAAACTCTAATTCGTAAGGTGTTCGCTATATTATTGTCAGTGAATAATAATAATAATCACTTGAGCTAGAGAGTTCCATGTATTGCTGTAATCCCTCCTGCTTTGCAAAAGGAGCAATATATTTTGAACATATAGATAGAGTTACACAATGAATGTAAAACAGAGGACAAAGAGGAAATAGTTTCATCGGGTCATGAAAGCAAAAGCCCAACTGATGAAAGTATCACAAGCCCAAATCGTACAAGTATGAGTTAGCCGCGGGAAGAAGAGAAATGAGCAGAGGCGGGAAAACATTCATCTCCTCTGTAACGTAACTTAATAAGAAGCCAGAAGTATGTGAGCTTATTGGGTTATGTATCTTTTGCAATTACTCTCCGTATTTGTTTTAAACGGTAACCAATCAACTTAATAATTATACCAAATGAGTGGAGACTGTATTTTTAGAATAACTTGATAATAATATTAAGAAATATCGCCATACTTTATAAGTGCAACAGACTCTTAAACCCTTAATTTTTAAGGTTTTGAATAGTGAATTTGAGGGTGCACTATTCAACCCCTTACAATTTTATGTATATTTCATTTCAGTCTTTATAAATTTTCTATCTTACAAATAGGTCTAATAAGTTTAATTGTTTGAAATCTATCTATATAAATTCAATTGGTTGATTTATATCTATATACATTCTATTATTTGAAATATATCTATATAAATTTTATTATTTGAATATATATATGGAAATAATTATATTGAATAACTTTATATTTTACATGTAATTTTATTTTATATTTTTGATATATATATATATTATATGTTGTTTTATCATAGAAGGTATTGTATTTTATTAACATTGTTTGATATATTTTTTCATTGTGTATTTTATATTTATCTATGGAAGTTTTGTGATTATAACAAATTATTGGTAAGATTGTGGACTATAATGTAAATAGAAAATTTTTTAGAAATAAATTTGAGGGTGTACCATTGGAGTAAGTCACCTTCAAACCTTCATTTTGAAGATGAACTCCCTTTAAAATGAAGGCATTGTTGGAGATGCCCTAATATGTTATCTTATAACATAAACAAACAAAAAATTTATAAACAAGAACATACAATATATATTTATAGAAATCAAAGATACACACATATTCCCTCATTAAATGTCTTAGTTGCCTAGTAGAGTCAGGAACTCGGAGCCTATCACAGAAGAGCTCCCCGGGGTCCTCTCAAGCGCCGAGGGCTCGATACCCTATATGAAAGAGAGGGGTGCCTTCGGCTCATAGAATGGCAGAGGCAAATAGAGCTTTTGCACATTTTCGATACGTTACACCAAAAGCTTTCTCACAACTAGCAAAAAAATAGATAAACTATACAGCATATATATATATATATATAATATACTTGTTGATCCAAATAATATCATATATCAAACAGTTGCAGAAGTTGCTTCTTGTTCTTGCTCTCGAACTTCGCCGGAAATTGGTGGAATTCGTCGTCGGATTCATCGAGAAGCGGAGATGGGCGATTTTAAAATCCCGGTTCCGATGAAACGGCGTCGTCTTTTGCGTATCTTGATACTTTATTCGATCTCAGAGTCGAAGGACGCGAAACGACGCTCTGTTCCGAGTCGCGGAGCTGATTTCGAATCCTGAGATTCAATCTCGGCTGTACGATGAGATTAAATCAACGGTGGGAGATGATCGTAACGTCGAGGAGAAAGATTTGGATAAATTGGTTTTTTTACGAGCTAATTTTGTTAAGGAGCTTCTCCGGAGACATCCTCCGGCGTATTTCACGTTAACTCACGGCGTCACGGAGCCGACGAATCTCTCCGTTTACGATATTCCCGTAGGAGCTCGTTGAGTTTTATCTTCCGGGTATAAGTGAGGACCCGAAGATCTGGTCTAAACCGGATAAATTCGACCCAGATCGGTTTATAACAGGTGAAGAAGAGGCTGACTTAACCGGAGTAGCCAAGTGGATTTCATCGGAAAGTTGGTGTTCGCGGTGGTGAGAGCGAGGGTTCAAGTCTAGGGTTTAAGTTTCGTAGATTCCACGTCTTTAACTCTTTATACTAGTGGTATTGTCTGATATGATGTGGTTTAATTAAACGTTGTTTTGCTACTAGTCTTCAATTATACTGAGTAGAGCCTTTTGCACCTTCGATTTACTTTTTTTTTTTGTTTAGTTGGGGGTGGAACATGGGGAATACGATGAGACATTTGGTTAGTATCTTCTTTCTCATCCTCGTCAAAGTAAGTTGAAAGTAGATCCAAGGTGAAAGTAAGACATCTATGAACTATAATGTTGGAGAATTGAGCTCCTAGGTCTTGGACTATGCTCAACATTTCTCCACTCCAGTACATGATCACCATGATGATCTCCTCTTGGGAGTGTGATAAGAATCACTATTTCGAATCCATGAGCTATTTTTCTTCTAGGTAGACGATAGAGAGAACGACTACAAGAGAATTGAAGTGGAATACAGGAAAGCTCAAAAAAGTATAGTTGTTTATGCCGGAAACAGAGGAACATCTAGATGTGTACATGTTATGAAAATGTTTATGAGTTCCAACAACGGAAAAAAATCGGACAGCGATTAATCAAAGAGTTCCTCAAGTAACTTAGACTATTCAACCATTTAATCTTCTTTGTTTTCTTACTTTTCACAAGAGAAAATCAAAATTAGTTGCTTTGGGATGAGAATTTTCTTTGTAGTTGCCCATTTGGGGGGAAAAAAATATAAATTGGTGTATTTTATATATCCAAACACCGTCAAAACCCAACTCTTATATATTTTGTTCAATATGTTATATCTTAGTGTTTCAATATTAATATTCAACAATATGTAATATAAATTGGTGTGAAAAATATTTTAATAAAACAGGAAAATGATTAATCTAAAAAAATGGATTCAGTTCGTTGTATTATAAAAAAGTATAATATATTGTTACATCAACCTAATTTTTATTTTTGTATTGCATCTTTGTTGTTAATTGAGGATGTTATATATTGTTAAATATTTATAAATTTTATTAATTTTCATTTCTGTATAATGAGATTTTCATTTCTGTAAATAATAATGAGATTTTCATTTATGTAAATAACAATGTAAAACATAAAGATATGAATTTTAATTTTCACGGTTAAAATATATTCTAACACAAAATGAACGTAAGTTTGAATAAAACAAAAAAAAATTAGATCCCACAAATAATGTTATACATAATAATTTTATTCAAGCCGAGTTGTTACCTAGTGAATTTATATACGTGACCCATTTATTAATTTATAAATGACTTTGGTTCGTTTTAGTGTGCGAACTTTTAATAGATTTAAGAACCTGTGGGCTGTTTGTCATACTGATGAGTGATTCAAATTGTTTTTTTCCTATATATCAAAATATACCTGTACTGTATATGTATTTTTTTTTCTTTCTTTTTGTTTTGGTTTGGGCTATGTGCTCGATCGCTCGAGCTCGTAGTCACAAGCACTGACCCATGCTTGAATGCTACCAACGAGCCACTAGCGACATGCACGTACTGTATATGTATAATAAATTAATCTATTCTTTTACAAATTTTTATGTTTGTATAATGTATCCCTCCGGCAAATTCTCTAAAATCGAATGCCCACGAAGATTACAATATTACATATACATCTATTGAGAGATTATGTTGAGAAGGGAGGCTCGTGTTCTAATCAACCCTCGAAACAATCCTTCTAGACTCTTCTCGAACCTTCCAATACATACCTGAACTTCCTCAAGCTTCATATGAAGATCATCATGGGAGATAGAATCTCCACAAATCGCTGAATCTACATTCTCCAACTCGTTTCTGACCATCTTATCGTGATCATGAAACTTCTTGTTCATGAGGACTAAAGCCAACTTGCTCCTTATGTCGTTCCCGTTTTGTCGTCCGGACAAGAACTCCAAGAACGACTTCAAGACCGAAATTGTCATCAAAACGACACGTCTCATTGCATGAATCACGGCCAAGAAGTGAATATCACCTTCTTGATCACAATCATGATCGCTCATCACTAACCCTACACTAATGTTCTTTAAAGATCCAAGAAGCTTCTTCACTTCTTTCCTCATGTTCTTCCTAAACACGACATATCCCGAGACATCAACATCTTTCCTTCTCCTAACACAAGATTGAAGACCAAGAACACGCTCATGAGTCTCAACCATGAGATCCCTCGAGACGTTGCATATATCCATTAGCCTCAACGAACCATCAAGCATCTCCTCCATAAACTCTCCTTTCACCTTCTTCTTCTTCTTC
>NC_025703.1:24212606-24238277 GCF_000633955.1 Camelina sativa | reverse complement strand
ACATCTTTCCTTCTCCTAACACAAGATTGAAGACCAAGAACACGCTCATGAGTCTCAACCATGAGATCCCTCGAGACGTTGCATATATCCATTAGCCTCAACGAACCATCAAGTATCTCCTCCATAAACTCTCCTTTCACCTTCTTCTTCTTCTTCCTCCCATCACTACACGACAACACACTTTGCGTCGAACCCATCTTAAGAAGCTCTTCCGTGCAGTCGTACAAATCCTCCAGCCCCGATAGACCGGAGTAAACCGAATCGGATGACGTCATCGTCGAAGTGTTCATGGTGATGATAAGAAGCTTGTCAAGCGATTCCTCTATCGCTGCTGTGCTAGGATGAGATCTTGAAGGTAAGCTAATAGATCTTACATGATTCTTGATCATCATCATCGCCATATTTGGTTAGTATTGTCTTTGAGCTGTGTTGTTAATGTTTATTCAACGAGCTCAATTTATATGATGTAAGTTTGTAACATCAACCAACAAAACTTCAACAAATAATAAGATATTTATTATTTTAATTTTGTCCGATTGTTATAGGCAAAATGTGTGATTATGAGTTGTCATGTTTTTTTTATAAGCTCGATTTGTCAAAATATGCGTAACAGTTTGGCCACATAGCTGATGAGTCATCGTCTGTTATGCCTCCGGTTTGGCCACATAATTAATGGCTACTCGAGTACTCTAAATTAAAATAATATGAAACGGTCTATGAATTGTCTCGGTAGGTGAAGCAATGCAGATCTTCCTCAACCATATTATGCCTCGTCCGATCCTACCTATATTGTCTGATTAATTAACCTCAACATATTGGGTTTATGACACGTGGAAAAGAGTCGAATCTTTGTATCGGCAATTTTATTGATTACTTCGTTTGTATCCGCGGAAAAATTAAATACTTGCAACGTGTAATTTGAGTTTTTTTTCTTTAGAATTTTGGAGAAATACCTTTTTTAGTATGCTATTTTTTTCCAAAAATATAAATTTTTTAAGAAGGTGTTTTTTGATGATAAATGCTATTCGGAGACACGATCCAAGTTTTTATAAAATTTTAAAGGTTTTTATAAAGTTTTACAAAGAATTCTATAAGGCTTTATATATAAAGTTTATATCATACGCCAATCTTGTTGGGAATTGCGAAAGGGTTGGGAAAGCCGGTCCGCGTGGATCAGACTATGCAAACCTTCGAAAGCGGCTGTTTTGCAAGAGTTTGTGTAGAAGTTAACTTATCCAAGCCACTGAAGAGTACAGTGATGGTTAACGGGGAACGGTACTATGTAATGTATGAAGGACTCATGCAGATTTGTTTGGGGTGTGGGATGTATGGACTTTTGATCCATTCGTGCCCTCATCGAGGGCCGGTGGTAGTAACCGGGTCGAGGTCAACAAGTGGGGCGGGATTTCCGCAGAATGTGGTGAAGATGACTAGGGAGCCGCCGCAGGCGACATATGGTTTTACGTCGGTAAGGAGTCGGGGAAGGAAAGTAGACGTACCGACGGGAATCACGGTGAGTGTACCACGACAAAAAAGTCAAGATTTGGGAAGAAATCTGCAGGATATCTCAGGAATTAATGTCGGGAAGGAGAATATTACGCTTTCCAATAGTTTTGGAAAGTTAGATAAGGAGATGGTTTTGTCTGAAATGCAAGGAGTGAATATCACGTCGGGGGAGAATAAGGAAAACTTGGATGTAGAGGATCAGGCTCTTAAGGAAAGGAGTGTGGTACACGCTAAAACAGATAATTCTGTTGTCTTTGTGGCGAAGGGGAAAGGAGGGAATCAAGTAGGGTTAGTGGATAAACGGGCTGTGAATAGTAAGCCCACTAAGGCTCATGAGCAAAGGCTAAAAGGCCAGAAAGCACAAAGGCATACTAGGGGGTTGGTATTTGGCCCAATTAGCAGAGAGATTGTTTTGTCGGAGTCTGGTAAGAGGTTGCGCGTGGAGACAGAAATGGTTGGCCGAGCAGGAGGACGATTTGTGGCGGAGGAGTCGGAGGAGTTGATTGCGCAAGAGTATAGCGGGAATGGTGAGGGCACTGAGGGTCAGGTGCGATCAGATAGGTCAGGTCCTCAGGCTGATGAACAGACGAGTATGCTTTGTGTTCCATTGGAAGGGGGAACAACGACGGCAAGGTATGAGGAATGAGGGTACGCCCCGGTGATTTGACTACTTCGATATGATCAAATGATGAATTGTTTACTTTGGAATTGCCGGGGGGGGGAAATAAACCAAATTTTCAACGATCAATACGGTATATCTTGAAACGATTCAAGATGGATGTGTTAGCTGTTTTCGAGACACGCAAGAGGGGATAGAGCGAGGAGAATCTGTCAAGGGTTGGGGTTCGACAGGTCATGTAGAGTAGATGCAACAGGACAGAGTGGGGGTTTATGGTTGCTGTGGAAGTCGGAGATTGGGGATGTGGTGATTGAGAAGGCGGATGAGCAGTCTATCTATGCTAAGGTGGCTAAGGATGAGGAGACTTTCCACTTGATTGTAGTCTACACTGCTCCATTGGTAAGTCGGAGGAGTGGGATCTGGGATAGTTTACGGAGTGTCATTCTGACTATTGATGGGCCGATGATGATAGGTGGGGACTTTAATACGATCGTCCGACTGGATGAACGAACGGGTGGCAATGGCCAACTCTCACCAGAATCTATCGCTTTTGGAGATTGGATCAATGAAATGGTGCTGATTGATATGGGTTTTAAAGGTAAACAATTTACTTGGAGACGTGGGAGAGTGGAACAGACATATGTTACAAAGAGGTTAGATCGCGTGTTTTATTGTGCTCAGACTCGATTGCGATGGCAGGAGGCCGTGGTGACTCACCTGCCCTTTCTTTCGTCGGCTCATGTACCTCTATATGTCCAGCTATGTCCAGAGAATAGAGGAGATCCGCGACGACGACCGGTTAGGTTTGAGGCCGCCTGGTTAACACACCCAAGCTTCAAGGAGCTGGTTGAAAACTCTTGGAGAGGAGAATTACGGACTTCAGAAGTGCTGCAAATCATGCAGAGAATGTTAAGAAGATGGAACCGAGATTTCTTTGGTGATATTCAGACAAGGAAGAATGAGTTGGTTCAGAAACTTCAGGAATGTCAGGACATGCTAGATTCCACTCAGACGAATGACCTTCTCGCTCGGGAAGAAACGCTTATGCGTGAGTTTGAACTAGTCCTAGAGCAAGTAGAATTAAGGGGGTTCAGAAATCACGAGAGAAGTGGGTTGAGTTGGGTGATAGAAACACTAAGTACTTCCACATGTCTACTATCATAAGAGGAGACAAAATCCGATCAAAGCTTTAAAGGATAATGAAGGGAGGTGGGTTGTGGAAGCTAAGGATCTGGAGAAGTTAGCGATTGAGATTTCTAAACGATTATACTCTATGGATGATATTGATCTAGAAGTGGAGAGCTTACCGGATGCGGGCTTTACATAGTTGGATAGCGCAGACTTAACAAGGTTGATTAGTCTCTGCAATGTTTTGTTCAAGATAATCACAAAAACTATGGTGATGAGGTTGCAGGCAGTGATATCTAAACTGATTGGTCCGGCTCAATCTAGCTTCATACCAGGTTGTCTCAGTACTGATAACATAGTCGTTGTACAAGAGACTGTGCACTCGATGCGGCGTAAGAAAGGGAAGAAGGGTTGGATGCTTTTGAAGTTGGATCTTGAAAAAGCATATGATGGCATCAGGTGGGATTTTCTGGAAGATACTTTACAGGTTTTTGGGCTTCCTGATAAGTGGGTGCGGTGGATAATGTCTTGTGTGACTGGTCCGGATATGAGTGTCTTATGGAATGGGGAGCGTACTGCATCGTTTACACCAACTAGGGGTCTCAGTCAGGGTGACCCTTTGGCTCCATAATTATTCGTTTTATGTATGGAGAGGTTGTGTCATCACATTGAGGGGTCAATTGATGCTAACGAATGGAAGCCAATTAGTTTGTCTGTTGGAGGTCCGAAGTTGTCACACATTTTTTTTGCAGATGATCTCATATTGTTTGTGGAAGCCTCAGTGACACAAATAAGAGTTATTCGTAAAGTTTTGGAAAGATTATGTGTTGCGTCAGGACAAAAGGTTAGCCTGGACAAGTCAAAGATCTTCTTTTCTCGGAATGTAGATCACGGTCTGATGAAGTCCATTAGCGATGAAAGTGGTATTCAGGTGACATGTCACCTAGGGAAGTATCTTGGGATGCCCATGCTTCATAAGCGGATAAATAAGAGCACGTTTGGGACAGTTTTGGAGAGGGTAGCTTCAAGATTGGAGGGTTGGAAGGGTAGAAAATTAAGTATGGCTCGTAGGGTGACGTTGACGAAGGCTGCACTCTCCTCTATTCCAGTCCATTCGATGAGTACAATTGCATTGCCAAAGTTGACGCTTGACAGTTTGGACAGGACCTTCAGAAATTTTGTGTGGGGTAGTACTCCGGAGAAGAAGCGCCAACATTTAGTGGCTTGGGAGAAAGTTTGTAGACCAAGGCAGTAAGGCGGTATGGGGATTCGGTTATCGAGAAATATGAACACGACTCTTCTTGCTAAGGTGGGTTGGAGACTTTTGCAGGACACAGAGAGTTTGTGGGCACGAGTGCTGAGACATAAGTGTAAGGTTGGGGATACGCATGATAAGGCTTGGTTGGTGGTTAAGAGTGACTCATCTTCGACATGGCAGAGTGTGGGTTTGGGGTTGTGGGAGGTTGTTATACCAGGAATTAGTTGGGTGCCAGGGGATGGGAGAAAGATACGATTTTGGTCTGATCGATGGTTGCTACCATTACCATTGTCGGATGTTATCATGAGAGACTTACCGTTGGAGTTAACGGAGGTTATGGCTCGAGACTATTGGCGGAGTGATGGAGGCTGGGATTTAACACACTCTGGAGTTGCGATACCGGATAATATACGCTTGATGTTGGCAGCTGTGGTTGTTGGACACTATGACAGGGGCAAAGAATCATTTGTCTTGGAAGGAGAACCCGGATGGAAAATTCATGGTTAAATCTGCGTACGCAATGCTCTCTCGAGACGAAACTCCACGACAGTTTGGAGGTTTGTTCTTTGCCAAGGTTTGGAGGGTTATTACACCAGAACGTGTATGAATGTTTCTATGGTTAGGAGTTAATCATGTTATCATGACCAATGTCGAGCGACAAAGGAGACATTTAAGTGATACCGGAGTTTGTCAGGTATGTAAGGGGAGGTGATGAAACTGATATATCATGGTTTTTAGGTGTTTTTAGCCATGATATAAATCTTATTTACTGAGTATTTTTGGTATTTTTAGAGTCTTTTGAGTCTTTATAGGATTTAGCATGGATGGGAGCATAATGGAGCTAAATAGGAATATTTGAAGCTTAATCAAGCATTGAGGCTGAAGCTGTGAAGTTGGGAGACGAGTTCAGACATAAGCATCGAGCATTGGTGTCGATCGATGCATCATCCAACAGAAGAATCGAAAGTTTTCCCACAAGTTTTGAAGATTTACAAAACTGCCCCAAAGTTTCCATATTTACATCATTAGTCCCTGGACGTATTTTAGGAATATATATAGGATTTTTATGGTCATTGTTTAGACCTAAGCTTTATTTTTCCTGCAACTTTTTGAGAGAAAACCCTGAGAGATTTTTAAAGAGCTTTAGGAGAGAAGAATTAAGATTCCTTCACAGAAGATTCATAACTCCTTTTCTTCTTCCTTTAATCTCTTAATGCTATCTATTTTATTCATGATTTGTGTTATTACAATTATGTCTGAGTAAATCTGCTTGTTAGGTTTAGGTTTCTCATTAGGGATTTCATGGATTGTTAGATTGATTAATTGTTTGGATTCATTATCTTTTTTGTTTTTCACCATAGGTTGTTCTTAATGCTAGATCTTTGATTAGTCATCTGGATTTAGATCTTAGGATTATTGATTGATATGAGAATATAATTGATTTTCCTGAAAAAAACCTTTGGTGAGCAAAATTACTTTTTGCAAAGAGATTTGATTTAATAATTTTGTGAACTTATCTAAACTTGATTTTATTGCTGGTTTTTAACTTGAATTTTGCAAATAGATTTGGATTTTCGGGTTTTAAAACTTACATAATATTTGCATTGAAAACTGATTTATTTTACAATTGTGTTTAGAGTTCAAGAACGGTACTTAATTATTGAATCCTGCTTGCTTAATTAATTGATCTGATTTTCCATGATTTCCTGAGAATTTCCCTATGCCTAGCGTTTAATCCTTCTGAATTTACAACTCTTTTATTTTCTATTTTTGCATTGCTTTTAAATTAATATTTTGGTTTAGTATAATTAAAAGATTATTAAATCTAATGTGTGATCTAGAGT
The DNA here is from genome assembly GCF_000633955.1 of Camelina sativa. Classification (NCBI taxonomy): domain Eukaryota; kingdom Viridiplantae; phylum Streptophyta; class Magnoliopsida; order Brassicales; family Brassicaceae; genus Camelina; species Camelina sativa. Next base: position 24,231,922 of record NC_025703.1, on the reverse strand, counting down.
CCTTGTGGATACGATCCCTAAGTCCTACAATTGATCTCTTAATTTGAGAGAGTAGCTCAAGGTTAAATTTGAGCATATCAAATTTTGGCACCGTTGCCGGAGACTCTTTTGATTCACCATTAGATTAAAGTCTATGATTTTGTCTAGATTTTTATTTTTCTATTTTACTCACACGCTTTTGTTTCTTTTCTCTTGTGTGTTTCAGGTACATGCCTAAGCCTAACACCAGGAAAAATCATACTAGTCCAGTTGTGAAGCTTACAAACCAAGAGTTAGGACAGATAGAGCGTGATAACACAAAGGCAGCCAAGTCAGCGAAGATGGCCAATACAATCATATTGAGACCTGATGAGGCTGTAGTTTTGAGGATCAAGAGGGTAATATGTGGAACGAGCAAGGCCAAAAACTTGATGCTAGCTGAAGGACGGGTCATTCAGAAAGAACTCGTCGTTGTCGATGAGAATGCACGTTGCGTCGACCGACGCAATGATGACATCGATCGACACAACATTGGTGTCGATCGACACAATGCTAGAGCCGTGGAAGGTCACAATCAGGCTAGACGGGATAACAATGGAGAGCTTGTCAAGACTCTTGCGGACTTCAATAGACCAGACTTATTCTATGAGAACCGTTCCGCAATTGTCCCTCCTCTATTCCCAAGGAATGATTTTGAGCTGAAACCTGCCTACTTTTCTCTTGTTGGACAAAGGCCATTCCAGAACTTGCCGCATGAGAAGCCTCTAGACCACATTGAACACTTTGAGGATATAGTCACAAGCATCAAGGCTAATAGAGTCACCGAGGACTATCTCTACTGCAAGATCTTCCCCTACTCTCTTGCTGGGGAAGCTTCTCATTGGCTACGACAACTCAAACCAGGATCTCTGAAGACCTGGAATGACATCAAGGTGGCATTTTTGAACTACTTTTATGATGATGCGATGTCTGATGAGCTGAGGATTAAGCTCTCCACCTTTAGACAAGGACCTGTTGAATCTTACAAAGCTGCATGGGTAATGTTCAAAGCATATCAGAGAGACTGTCTGCATCATGGGTTCTCAGAGGTGCAGTTGATTAGCATATTTTTCAGCGGGATTGACTGGAGGTATCAGATGGCTTTGGATGCTGCTAGTGATGGGAATTTCAAGACAAGGTATCCAGATGAAGCTGATCAGTTGATTGAAAGGCTAGCATCAAGCAACAATACCAAGAATGCAGACTTAGAGCGGAGAAGAGCACATGAAGGCAATGGTTCAAATCAGTTTGCTGCGGTGAATGCTAAGTTGGATACAGTGCATAATCTTCTTATGGGAAAGAAGGCTGTCCATTTTGCTGAAGATGTTGAGACTTTTGAGCCAAAGCCAGAGATTATCGAAGAAGGTGTCAACTATGTATATGGAGCTGGGTATCAAAATCAAAGATTTGGTCAGAAGAATTCTTTCACAGGAAATCCAAACAGCAACTTCACAAGGACCTATGGATCTTCTTCTTACTAACCCCTCCCTCCACCCAATTCAGAGAGCAAGATGGAATCAATGATTGGACAGATTTTTGAAGGTCAACAGAAGTTGACAGTGGACTTCAATGGAAAGATTGATTATGTATACACTGAGCTGACTGGGAAATTCGATGCATTGAACACTCATGTCAAAAAGCTGGAGAATCAAGTGATTTAGACTGTTGGGTCTGTTAAAAGACAAGAGGAGCTTCTTTCTAGAAGAACTGAGAACCCCAACCATGCTTGTAATGCGATTTTGGTGAAGGAAGGAGATGAAGATATGTTAGTGGAGCAAGCATCGATCGACGCCATCACAGTGCATTGTTCGATGCAGTCACCATCCATCGAGGCAAACTCACTCCAGGACTAGAGCATCGATCGATGCTCCATTAGTATTAATCGACGCACCCCACGAACAGCTCCGGTTTCAATTCCAGCTCCACCAATCGATTCAGAGCAAGCCTATAAGCATAAAGTTCCTTTTCCTAAGCCTAGGAGGTCCAAACAGGAGATTGAAGAAGCTAGATGCAAGGCTATGATGGACAAGGTGATGATAGAGATGCCTTTGGTTGATGCTGTGAAGTTTTCTCCTGGGATTAAGCGGTATGTCAAGAGAATAGTCACCAATGGTTTGAGTCCTGAGGAAGGAGCACTGCTTACCAAGGATGTCAGCTCAATTCTGTTGAAGCAGCCTCCACAGAGAAAGAAAGAAAAGAAGCCGCAAGTGGTTGTTTCTAAGGAAGTGAGTGCAATAATTCAGTGCAGGACTGCTGAGAAGTTACCAGATCCTGGAAGTTTCGTACTTAATTGCTCTATCTCTGCAGAACGGTTTGCTCATTTACTCTGTGATCTCGGTTCTAGTATTAACTTGATGCCCTATTCTGTTGCGGTGAGACTTCGGATGACAGATTTCCAGCCAACTAAGATCTCCCTTATCTTAGCTGATTGGTCTATAAGGATTCCTGAAGGTGTCTTAGAAGATATTCCAATCAAGATTGGATATTGCATGATTTCCACTGACTTTGTGGTGCTGAAATATGACCAAGAGCCTAATGATCCTCTCATCCTAGGCCGATCTTTTTTGGCTACAGCTGGTGCCATCATTGATATTAAGAAGGGACACATAGACTTGAATGTAGATGATTTGGTTATGAACTTTGAGATAGACAAGCTGAGAAGAGCTCCAACTATTGATGGTCAAACCTTTTTAGTGGAGATAGTTTCTGATGATGATCTGATCATAGAGCTTCATGGAGACATTACTGTTGCTGGGTATGTCAAAGAGTTGGAGCCTGTTGAGAAAGTGAGTAAGCAAGCTGTTAAGCTTGAGGATTGGAGTGGAGATCATTTAATTAGTACTAGAGACCATGATGAGGTTCTGATCCATGAAAAGTCACTGGTAGATGACATTTTTGTAATGGAAACACGGATTGCTGTGGAAAGTTGCAGAATCGTTGAAGAGACATGAGTTGCAGACACATCATCGATCGATGCAGCTGTTGCATTGATCGACACACCTTCACGAGTCGACCCAGACTTGTCTAAAACCAAAGATACTCGAGTTGATTCCTTAGCTGCAAGTCCTAGACCAGTTGTGCAGCTGAAATCTCTCCATTCCAAAGTCAAGAACCCACAGGTAAGGCCAAGGTACGCATCTCCTTCTCCCAAAACTTCTCCTATCATCAATAAGACTTCCAAAGGTACAAAAACTGTTTTGCAGTTAACCAAGCCACAAGATTATCGTAGAGCGCTTGTTTCTTCTGTTGATGATTTTGCAGGACATAAAAGAAAGCCACACATACCTAAAGCCCGCCCTGGTCCTGTTCCTCACATCCTTGGCAGATATCATGCAACTAATGCCTACACACCACCTTGGATGAAGAAGACAATCTCTCGGAAGCATTCATTGCCATGTTCCGAACCACCGGATGCCTGAGATCCGAAACAGTCAAACTAATGACTGAAAACAAGCGCTTAGTGGGAGGCAACCTACTGGTAGGTTTTTCTTTTTCCTTTTTCTTTTGATTTGTTTTTATTTTTATTTGTTTTATTCGCCAATCTCTTGATTGATAACACTGTGGACAATGTTGTTGAAGTCTGGGGGAGGCAGTTACTAACTACGTTTTTGTTTTTGAAAAAAAAATGGTTTTATTGAGTCAAAATTTTGTTGGGAACTATGATTTTTCTTTTTAGTGCACTGCTTTGGTTGATTAATGCTGCAGATTGAATCCACAAATCCGACTAATGAAAAATCCAATGGCTGACCAGTGAACCAGAGACATCCAAATTTCCAACAGAATCCATAAAAGTCTGAGGTAATTTCTGCGCTTTTCTTTTTACCTCATCAAGGAGATTGATGTTCATAGAGCTTAACTCCTTGTTCATACCTGACAAGTAAGATTTCAGAAAAGAAAATGGTACTCCTCTCCCTTATTAAAGTTTGAAATATTTTTCCTGAGAGCTTTGTTAAAAAAAAAGAGAATAAAAGATGAAATGATTTTGATCAGTTTAGAGGGGTAGGTAAATTACATGTGACCTCATTATTCTACTCTTGAGTCAAATGACCACACAAAGCTTGGAAGCGAGGGGTAGGTAAATTACCGATGACCCCATTATTCGCCTACAACTTTGAGAAAAAAGATAGTAAAAAAAAAGGAACAACAAAGCAAAGCTCTAAGGAATATAAAAATAGAATAAGTCTGGGGGAGAGAAAGAGTACCACATGTGGTAAAAATTATATCTTGCTTGTTATGGTATTGTACGGGAATGAGTCTAGAAGGTTCTTGACATTTATCAAATTGATGAGACCCACCGATGAAGGTTTAATGGAGAAAGTAGTGGAATTTGGTTTGAATTTGAGATGCTATGAAAGTCAACGGAGAAGTACATGGTGATTCGATTTGGATTTATCTGCTAAGCATATGGATTATGGTTTGGATGATCATGGCATTACTTTAAAAAGAAAATGAGTTCCTGCGTTTTCAAACCTCTTTCACAGATTAAGTTTATGTTTTGCTTGAGGGCAAGCAAAGGCTAAGTCTGGGGGAGTTGATATATCATGGTTTTTAGGTGTTTTTAGCCATGATATAAGTCTTATTTATAGAGTATTTTTGGTATTTTTAGAGTCTTTTGAGTCTTTATAGGATTTAGCATGGATGGGAGCATAATGGAGCTAAATAGGAAGATTTGAAGCTTAATCAAACATTGAGGCTGAAGCTGTGAAGTTGGGAGACGAGTTCAGACATAAGCATCGATCGATGCAACATTGGTGTCGATCGATGCATCATCCAACAGAAGAATCGAAAGTTTTCCCACAAGTTTTGAAGATTTACAAAGTTGCCCCAAAGTTTCCATATTTGCATCATTAGTCCCTGGCCGTATTTTAGGAATATATATATAGGATTTTTATGGTCATTGTTTAGACCTAAGCTTTATTTTTCCTGCAACTTTTTGAGAGAAAACCGTGAGAGATTTTTAGAGAGCTTTAGGAGAGAAGAATTAAGACTCATTCAGAAAAGATTCAGAACTCCTTTTCTTCTTCCTTTAATCTTTTAATGCTATCTATTTTATTCATAATTTGTGTTCTTACAATTATGTCTGAGTAGATCTGCTTGTTAGGTTTAGGGTTTCTCATTAGGGATTTCATGGATTGTTAGATTGATTAATTGTTTGGATTCATTATCTTTCTTGTTCTTCACCATAGGTTGTTCTTAATGCTAGATCTTTGATTAGTCATCTGGATTTAGATCTTAGGATTATTGATTGATATGAGAATATAATTGATTTTCCTGACAACAACCTTTGGTGAGCAAAATTACTTTTTGCAAAGATATTTGATTTAGTAATTTTGTGAACTTATCTAAACTTGATTTTATTGCTGGTTTTTAACTTGAATTTTGCAAAGAGATTTGGATTTTCGGGTTTTAAAACTTAGATAATATTTGCAGTGAGAACTGATTTATTTTACAATTGTGTTTAGAGTTCAAGAACGGTGCTTAATTATTGAATCTTGCTTGCTTAATTAATTGATATGATTTTCCATGATTTCCTGAGAATTTATCTAGACCTAGCGTTTAATCCTTTTGAATATACAACTATTTTATTTTCTGTTTTTGCATTGCTTTTAAATTAATATTTTGGTTTAGCATAATTAAAAGATTATTAAATCTATTGTGTGATCTAGAGTCCTTGTGGATACGATCCCTAAGTCCTACAATTGATCTCTTAATTTGAGAGAGTAGCTCAGGGTTAAATTTGAGCATATCAGAAACTATTCTACATGTGTTACGCGATTGTCCAGCGATGGCGGGGGTTTGGTCTCGTTTGGTGCCGGCGCAACGGGCTCCTCAATTCTTTTCACAATCATTGTTGGAATGGGCATATGGCAATTTGTGTGATAGTGAAATGATAAATGGGTGTCCTTGGTCCACAACGTTTGCGTTTGATGTATGGTGGGGCTGGAAGTGGAGGTGCGGGAACATTTTTGGTGAGAATGGCAAATGTCGGGATAGAGTGAGGTTCCTGAAGGATTTGGCTAAAGTGGCTTACACTGTGCATCTGAAACTAGGTAGGGTTGGTGAAGGTGGCGCACGGGTGATGAGGAATATTGCTTGGTCTCCGCCGCGGGAGGGATGGTTGAAGCTGAATACAGATGGAGCATCGCGAAAAATCCCGGATTAGCTACGGCAAGAGGTGTGTTAAGGGATTATGAAGGACGTTGGTGTTGTGGGTTTGCGGTGAATCTAGGGATATGCAATGCGTCGATGGCTGAATTATGGGGCGTTTATTATGGTTTTTTGATAGCTTGGGAGTATAAAGCTGAGAGGGTGGAGTTGGAAATTGACTCAGAGATGGTTGTCGGTTTTCTTAAGACAGGGATAAGTGAAATTCATGTCAGTAAATTAGGAGACTAGAGCTCCCTCACATTACCAAAAAATAAAAACTTAAGATAAAAAGATATAGCATTGTTGTTTTGAATAACATCTAAACCTTCTCTCCCAGACAAAGGCTCTCCCATACTTGGCCCTTGCTGACTTGTTCATTCACCAAATTTCTCACGAATGCTTGAGCCTTTCCTCCCTTTCTTCTATATCTCTTGCGAAAATAAATAAACTAAAAACCTGATTACAAATATAAAATTTTTGCATATGTAAGCTGGTATCTTTTTTTCTTTTTTTTGGGTCAAATTGTAAGTTGGTATCTAATATATATATATTTGAAATTCATGTCAGTAATGTCCTATACTAAGTTACAATCTCAAAATCTATGAGACACGCCTTGATGTGTGTAAGATTTTCTTAGAAATGAACAAGACGATAGTGTAGCGTTAAAAAATACTTTTCAATAATTTTTTTTTACAAATATATGGTTTCCAAACCAAATCTTAGGCCATGAATGGAATGAGTTTTAAATTGCTTTTTAGCTTCTGATTTTTAGATTTAAGTTTTTGGTTTTTAAATATTTGGTTTTTGATTTTTGCTAAATAGTTTGAAACTTTTTTATAAATAATAATAAAAATTGAAAAATGAAAGAAAAACACTCACGGTTAAAAAACCCACTATAAGATGGTTGAACAAAAACATAAATTAAGTACAAACCCGACGTGGCACTGCAACCCCCGGACATCATCCGAGAGAATCGACTCAACACCACTCGGAGCAGTATGAAACGAATGAAAACCCAACGGCAATGAAAAAGCATAATTTGCTAATCCGTCAGCAAGACGATTAGCCTCTCTATACGCGTGAGTAACACGGACAATCCATTCTCGTGAGATGAAACCATGGCACAGACGTACCAGGAACGAAAGCGGATGAGCCTCGCTAATCCCTGTCACAAGAAATTCAACCACCTCTTTAGAATCTACCTCCAACTCCAATCGTCGAACCCGTCTCTCCCATGCTATTCTTAACCCATTAATACACACCCCACAGTTCTGCCAGAGCTGCCGTACATATCCCGATGTGTAGAGCAAATCCACAAATCCAACTGCCAACTCCATCCCGCAAAACTCCACCAGCCATGGCCAGTCCCGGGTTCCCCCGAGATGCACCATCTGTATTAAACTTCATCCAACCAGCCCTTGGAGCAGTCCAAGCAACCAGTCGTTCCACTCTCACAGTCACAGCTCCTTGGTTCCTAGGAGATGCGTTGGCCTCAGCGTCCTCTCGAGCAATATCCTTAAGATATTTGACTCTATCCCGACACTTACCATTAGTACCAAACACGTTCCCGCACCTCTATTACCACCCCCACCAGACTGCAATCCCAAATAAAGTCGACCAAGACAACCCCATAACACAACCCTCACCACCTAAGTTCGCATATAACCATTCCAATAAAGACAACGTAAAGAACCAAAATAAAGACAATAAATTAGATTTTAGAAAAACTAAAACCAAAATCTACTAAAAACTTGTAACCATTCAAGGCCTTAATATTCTAGTGTTATCTTACCTCAAATCAAGCGGAAAGTAAAAAACCGGTAATAATTTTTTTCCCCAACATAAAACTATTGAACTGATATTTTTAAAACTTTAATTCCATATATGTGTCTGGTTTGATAATTCTGCTTGTAGTTTATAAAATTAGAAGATATACATGAAATGTTCAACAAAGGTTAAAGTGAATTTATCATAACCAGGCAACTAGCATTTTTTATTTAAGTAAAGTAAGTGTGTAGATTTTGTACATATACTCAAAGTTAGGTACATGATATCTACTATTTAATTATGATTTTATGTATTAATTTTTTTTTCAGATCTTTTGGTTTGGATTAAAAGCCTCAAACTTAAAATTATCTTGTCTCCCTTTTTAATTAGATAATTATAGTATACAAATTACACATCTTAACATCATTGAGTATCTTTTGCATTGAGTGACTTTAAAATATTTAAGTATTTAATTGTCTGATGAAAATTATTCAAATTAATATGACATTTAAAAAAAAGTTAGATTTTTTTAAACAAATTTGTTGTTCTTAGTAATTACTTTGGAATAAATTAAGTGAAAAAAATAAGACACACATATTAGCGGTTTGTCCTAGTGATGTTGTAAGTCCATCTAAATTGGTATACTACATGTTGATAAATGAAAGAATCTACTAATAAAAACAAGAAAAACACCATATATATTTCCTAAAACTTATTTTATACCGTCTGTGTTATCTGTTTAAATTACATGCAAAAGGAAAACTATTTACCATGTACAATTATCTACTTTGCATGTTTCTTTTTACAGTTTTACCAAGTAAAACTATATTTTTTTTTTTGGGTATTGTTAAACTGAAGAATACCACCGTGGTAATATCCAATAATATTTCTAACTTCTCTCGTAATTGTAAAATCTGCAAAAAAAATTAATAAGCCTCTAATAGATTGTAAAATTCCACCTTTCATGGACTTGTAAACGGACATCTCCATTTGTCCACGTCACTGGCATTATGTACACATGTAAAAGCTGTTTTTTTATCATTGTTTAAGATCTCATTGGCAGTCACCAATTATTGCATGCATCCAAATTCCAAAGAATGTGTTCAATCATGTTACGTACATTGTATATAGCATAGATCTCCAAAAACATTATTTTCTAAGGTTATTTCTTGTGGTGCATGTCTGGTGTGTTCCCTAAAGTAGCTCCAACACTAAAATGGCTTTAACCAACTAAACAATTGTTGGATTCATAGAACCAGCTGAATTGGTTTACATACGATAGTTTTTAGCTAGTGGCTATTGTTTCGTTGGTCGAGCGGAAAAATAAAAAATAAAAAACCATTTATTATTTTAAAAAATGGCTTCAATTAATCAAAAGCCATTTATATATAAAAAGTAGAAATATATTAGTATTTAGGAAGTTGAACCTGTGACAAAGATGTGTTAACGTTAATTAATCAAAAAGCAACCTGTAATAATGAGAATGATCTCCCATTTTTGTTTTTCTTCTCCTACCGATTTCTCTAAATTAATGAAGAGAAGAATATGTAGGTGGGAATATTGGACGTTGGTAATGGCATAATACTACTATAAAACAAGATAGTTGTTGTGGAGTTTCAGGTCTTTCTTTTTGAACTCTTTTTGAACACTGCAGGTTTTGATTTTGAATTTTCATGTTTTGTTTTGAAAACTTTCAAGCTTTGGTTATTAACTTTTAGGTTTGGTTTTGGTTTAATACTGCAGAAACTTACACGACAACTTCAACCCACACCATCAGACCTCACACAAACCTTGCACACCATCAGCAAGGAGTCCAAGGAGTTCAAACCTCCTCACAGTCCTATCTCTCACGTTTCCTAGCTCCTCCAACACCAACTCCTCCAACACCAGCAGGATACACCAAACAATAGTTCTCATCATAACACAAGCAGGTGGATTAGAAGCAAAAGCAAAGGAAGAAAGATGAGGCTGAATTGTTGGAGAAAATCAAGCAAGCTAACTTAGACAAACAAAAGAGACTGACAGCTATGAAAAGTTTGAACTCCTGCTGGTGTTGAAAAGTTTGAAAAGTTTAAGATTGTAACTTAGTAATGTCCTATACTAAGTTACAATCTCAAAATCTATGAGACACGCCTTGAGGTGTGTAAGATTTTCTTAGAAATGAACAAGACGATAGTGTAGCGTTATAAAATGCTTTTCAATTTTTTTTTACAAATATATGGTTTCCAAACCAAATCTTAGGCCATGAATGGAATGAGTTTTAAATTGCTTTTTAGCTTTTGATTTTTAGATTTATGTTTTTGGTTTTTAAATATTTGGTTTTTGATTTTTGCTAAATAGTTTGAAACTTTTTTAAAAATAATAATAAAAATTGAAAAATGAAAGAAAAACACTTACGATTAAAAAAACCCACTATAAGATGGTTTTTCTTTGTAAATGGTTAAAATCTACCAAAAAGTAGATTTTATATTTTATAGGGAAACCAATTTTATAAAATCTTGAATGACAATAAATTAGATTTTTAGAAAAACTAAAACCAAAATCTACTTAAAAACTTGTAACCATTCAAGGCCTTAATATTCTAGTGTTATCTTACCTCAAATCAAGCGGAAAGTAAAAAACCGGTAATAATTTTTTTCCCCAACTTAAGTGTAACATAAAACTATTGAACTGATATTTTTAAAACTTTAATTCCATATATGTGTCTGGTTTGATAATTCTGCTTGTAGTTATAAAATTAGAAGATATACATGAAAAGTTCAACAAAGGTTAAAGTGAATTTATCATAACTAGGCAACTAGCATTTTTTTTAAAGTAAAGTAAGTGTGTAGATCTTGTACATAATATACTCAAAGTTAGGTACATGATATTTACTATTTAATTATGATTTTATGTATTAATTTTTTTTCCAGATCTTTTGGTTTGGATTAAAAGCCTTAAACTCAAAATTATATTGTCTCCCTTTTTAATTAGATAATTATGGTATACAAATTACACATCTTAACATCATTGAGTATCTTTTGCATTGAGTGACTTTAAAATATTTAAGTATTTAATTGTGTGATGAAAATTATCCAAATTAATACGACATTTAAAAAAAAAAGAGTTAGATTTTTTTAAACAAATTTGTTGTTCTTAGTAATTACTTTGGAACAAATTAAGTGAAAAAAATAAGACACAAAGATTAGCGGTTTGTCCTAGTGATGTTGTAAGTCCATCTAAATTGGTATACTACATGTTGATAAATCAAAGAATCTACTAATAAAAACAAGAAAAACACCATATATATTTCCTAAAACTTATTTTATACCATATGTGTTATCTGTTTAAATTACATGCAAAAGGAAAACTATTTACCATGTACAGTTATTTACTTTGCATGTTTCTTTTTACAGTTTTACCAAGTAAAACTATATTTTTTTTTTGTATTGTTAAACTGAAGAATACCACCGTGGTAATATCCAATAATATTTCTAATTTCTCTCGTAAATTGTAAAATCTGCAAAAAAAAATTAATAAGCCTCTAATAGATTGTAAAATTTCACCTTTCATGGACTTGTAAACGGACATCTCCATTTGTCCACGACACTGGCATTATGTACACGTGTAAAAGCTGTTTTTACCATTGTTTAAGATCTCATTGGCAGCCACCAATTACTGCATTCATCCAAATTCCAAAGAATGTGTTCAATCATGTTACGTACATTGTATATAGCATAAATCTCCAAAAACATTCTTTTCTAAGGTTATTTCTTGTGGCGCATGTCAGGTGTGTACCCTAAAGTACCTCCAACACTAAAATGGCTTTAAACAACTAAACAATTTTTGGATTCATAGAACCAGCTGAATTGGTTTACATATGATAGTTTTTAGCTATTTAACCAACTAAACAATTTTTAGATTCATAGAACCAGCTGAATTGGTTTACATATGATAGTTTTTAGCTAGTAGCTATTGTTTCGTTGGTCGAGCGGAAAAATAAAAATTAAAAAGTCATTTATTATTTAATAAAATGGTTTTAGTTAATCAAAAGTCATTTATATATAAAAAAGTAGAAATCTCCTATATAATAAAACAAAAGTACACGACATTTTTTTGTAAACTATATAATAGATATATTTATGATTTTTTGGTTATAAACTTGTGACATATGTGTATCACATAATATACGGGTTAGTCTGATTTTTGGTAAGTAAGGATAGTATGAATTTAGTTAATTATAGTAACATATAAATCAATTATAGGTAACATTTAAAAGATAAGGAAATCTCTCAACCTAATTAAAACAAAAATATGTGATTCTTCTTTCACATTTATTTTATTTTATATTTTAATTTTTTTAATTTTTATCTAATATATTTAGTTAATAAAATTTATGAATTTTTTCTGCACATGATGTAATTTAAATTTTTTTAAACAGACATATATTGCTCAACTGATGAATAAAAAAAATATACAAAATGCCCTACATCACCTAAAAAAACTAGACAAAGATTCAAAGTCATATTAATAAAAAAAAAGACAAAAATGATTTTGAATACGAATGAGCAAAAATCTTGATTTATCAGACATTGAAATTAAAAATTTTATGCATTTTATTATGGTTCTTTATTTTAAAGAATTTCAACTTTTAATAACTTTAAAAATTCAAATGTATAACTTTTTAAAATTTTTAAATATTATTAAATTTCAATTATTAAAACATTTATCTTTTTTATAAAATGTTTAAGATATGAATAATATTTAAATTTTATAAGAAGTTTAAATATTCTAAGTATTTCAATTTCTAAAATAATAAAATTATTCAAACTTTTTAATTTTTAATAATATATACGAAAAAAATATTACATGACGGGTTACATGGTAGGACATGTTTGAGTTGATATTAATAGAAAATTAAAATGTCATTAATTCGGTGCTACACGGGTAAAATATCATCTCATTATTTTGTGAACTTTTTAAAAACTTTAAAGATTATTAATATTTCAATTATTAAAACATTTAATTTTTTTTAACTGTTTAAGATATTAATAATAATTAAACTTTATAAGAAGTTCAAATATTATAAGTAGTTCAATTTCTAAAAAAAAAGAAACTTTTTAAAAACATTATAAATATATTTAATATTTTTATGAAGTTTTTTCTGCGGTGTACAACGAATTAAAATATCACACGACGGGTTATATGGCTAGACATGTTTGAGTAGATATTAATAGAAACTTAAAATTTCATTAATTCGGTGCTACATGGATGAAATATCATCTCATTATTTTGTTAACAATATGAATATTAGATTAACAGACGTATCCAATTAAATCGATTAATTACTACTATAACAAAATAATTAATATGCGGTATAGTGTAGGTTAAATCATATAATTAACAATCAAAATATAATATATAATTTTTAAAACTAAACAAATCAAATAAAATTAACAAATAGAAATTAATATTTTGATAACTTAAACTGCAGTGTACTGCGGGTCAAAATCTAGATCTACTAGAATAGATTTTTCAAAATAGATGTTATTTTCATAAGTTATATTCAACATATGATTTCATGACATAGTGTTTGAGCAAAAAAAAAATTAAAACAAATAAAACAATCATATATATAACACTTTAAATAAAAATTACAAAATAAATGTTAACCTGTGCTCTAACACGGATCCAATTCTAGTATATTAGTATTTAGGAAGTTGAATCTGTGACAAAGATGTGTTAACGTTAATTAATCAAAAAGCAACCTGTAATAATGAGAATGATCTCCCATTTTTGTTTTTCTTCTCCTACCGATTTCTCTAAATTAATGAAGAGAAGAATATGTAGGTGGGAAGAGTGGACGTTGGTAATGGCATAATACTACTATAAAACAAGTGTTTTGTTGAGTTATGCTTATATCGTGGTCGTGCGTCATCATCATACAAAAGTGAAAAACCATTCAAGTAATACAAAAATAAAATAAAAACTAAGTTTAATTTAAACTACAGAATAGTTACCATACTTCTAATCTCAACTTGATACGAACGTAATAATGATTTTTTTTTTTTTGATAATATAATGGAATTGTTATGTAAACGAAATTTAGAAAATCAAGAACGTTTTTTTCTCTTACAAAGATTCAAATGCAAAACTAGATCAGTTTTCCGTTAATCTTTGTATTTGAATTTGCGTTTCACAACTTTGTATCCTACGATTTCAACGCAACATTTTGTTTGATATATTTTAACCTAAAATTGTAGGTGTACATATATAATACTTGACATGAATTTACTATAGTTATTTTGAGTTTTTTTTTTAATATATAACAAATCTAATATTGTAAAGGTATATATAGATCATATCAAAATTACTTTTTTTCTTATTAAAATAAGAGACATTTGCATCCGAAAAATGGTATCCAAACAGGAATGCTAAAATTAATCAAAATTGGCATCTAAATACATAAACGGATAGCATCCAATTTTGTTAAAATTCCGGTTGGTTGGCTTAGAAAACTAGCCGGGTTAGCCAAAATTATAGCATTTCTAAGCCAACCAACCGGAATTTTTTGAAGGGACAAGATTGGACTGAAACTATACAATCATGTCGTTCTTTACAAAAGCTACATCTCTTATAGCGTCATACTGTTCAACAATGACTACGTTGAATGAGTAGTCTTCATAAGCAACTCAACTTATAGTCGAAGCTCCTTGAGTCATAAATAAATCTAATCTCTTCAGCAATAGCAATTGTGCATGTATTAAATATTTAAAATCTTATGGAAATGAGGATCTTCTTTGCACCATTGTCATTGTGTTTATTAATTCTCTCTCTGTGATCACGAACCCGGCAACGTGAAGCTCTCAGATTTTCCTGATTATATTGTCCCCATTATTGTCTATTCTTGCTTCCTTTATCATCTCTGGCATATACAAAAAGATCTGTACGAGAGATGTATACAAGAACATGACAGCTCGGAGAAACTTATACTAACTCAAGAAAAAAGCTGGAGACTATTGTAGATTTAAGAATCTATGCGTTTTACAATAAGGGTAGGAGAATCTTGTATTCGTGGACCTCGCGGTACGTACGTTTCTTCCTAATACGTGTATTTTCTCCGTAGCATTCTATTGTTTAATGGTGGGGAGAAAATAGATAATGAAACATGACAGACGAGATATCAAAATAAACAAAAGAGTATATTCTTTGACCAAAACAAAAAAAACAAAAAACAAAAAACAAAAGAGTATATTCACCAAATGATTGGAATTGGTCACTTAGAAAAATGAAATAGACTAATACCATAATGTTGTTGACCATTTGTAAAAAGTCTTCTTCATGATTCCACCAACGTTGTCCTCTGTTTTCTTGCCCCCTCAATGATTTGGTTTTGTATTTCAACTGATAATTCATGATACTCTGCACTTGGCTGCTTAGTGTTAAAACAGAACATATAAGATAAGTTTGTTCACAGTCTCTCCCTGCAGCTAGAGAAAAGAAAGAATCTTTATTCAAGATACTCTGCGTCATTTACCCCGAACACATGGGGTAATTATCAAAGCAAATCTCTCTCAGGATACAACCCCAGACAAGATCAACAGCCAAAATTATAGCATTTTACAATAGCTTGTAAGAACAGACTACATGACACTAATCAAGAAGCTGATACCAATTGAATAGCAGAAAATGACTTTTTTTTTATAGAAACATAGCAGAAAAAATGTCCCTGAATCGATCTTTCGAGTGTTTAAGGAACCCTTTAGAGATCTCATGTGACGAGAATATTACCAACATAGATAACCAAACCACCTACTATCAAAAATCAATACTGGTTCCTTGAGGATTTAACTGTTAATTTCAATATAACGAATCAAATATCATTCCTTTTATAGAAAATAACAAGGACTTGAACAAAGAAGAAAGTTGGTAAGCCTTAGCTAGAGTATACCACTTAGACAACCAAGCCTTTTTCTTTCGCTTTCTTCAACCATTTCAAGGTAGTTTCAAGAGTCGTGTACGCAGAAGCATCAGTCAAACTCTTGCTCTCAACTGCATAATCAAACACTTCATAAGCCTCTGCCACCTTACCACATTTAACCAGAGACCTCACAAGCGTAGCATAACCATTAGTCTCAAGCTTTACACCGTTCGCTTTCATCAACTCATATAACTCCAACCCTTTATCCATCAACCTCGCCTTACACAACCCATGAAGCAAAGTATTATAAGTACAATCGTTTGGAACACACCCTTTTGCTTCCATCTCTTCCAACAAACTCAAGGCACCTAAAGACTCGCCTTTTCTACACATTCCGTTCATCAGCGACGTGTAAGTAGCAGTATCTGGCTCATAACCAGCTTCAACCATAATTTTCAAGTACTTCCTAGCTTCCTCAACTCTCCCAGATTTCGACAATCCATATATCAATGTATTGTAAGTAATATGATCCGGCTCAATACCTTCTTCCTTCATCTTCTTATAAACACCAATCGCCTCACTCCCTTTACTCAGTGTGCAAAAGCCTTTCATAATGGTGTTATAGACGAAACAATCAGGCTTAAACCCATTATGAGAGTTACCTAAGACATCAACTAAAAACATTGCCTCCCTCAGATTCTTAGAGTTACACACATTATCAATCAAGATAGTGAAGCTGACGAGGTCAGGCTTCACATCAAAAGACTCCCTCATCTCATCAACAAACTCATAAACAACACCAAGTGATTTGCTTTTGCACATATACTTCAGTAGAAAGTTATAAGTATACGTATCAGGAGGCGAGTGCTTCTCAGTCAGCTCCTTCATCAAAGCCTTAGCTTCATCAACCCGACCCGTTTCGCAAAGAGACCTAACCACAATATCAGTTGTTACATGATCAGGCTCACAACCACTATTGACCATGACATTGAGAACTCTATGAATATTCGCAATCGACGAATCAGGAGCTCTACAAGCATGTGAGAGCAAGATAAGGTAAGTGGAACGCCCAGGTGAGAACTTAGGCTGCGATTTCAAGATGTGCTGAAACAATTTCACGGTATCGTCGACGGCAGCGATTGAGGCGTATGATTGAAGAACAGAGTTGTGGAATTTGAGATCGAGTGGGATTCTCGAAGTGGCGGCGATTGAATTGAAGAGGCTTTTGGCGTCTGAGAGACTTGGTGACTTGAAAGGGTTCCTAAAGGGCTCGCGATGAAGGGGTTGATGAGTAGTCTGGGGGAGTCTAGTTGAATCTCTCACGGCGGTTTTGTTGCGAAAATCACGCGGCGGCGCTGGAGGAGATGGTGTGGGTTTTCTGACCAGTTGGTTCGCCGGAAAAGAGCGAAACGACGGCGGAACTTTCCCCATTTCGGTTTTGATCGCAAAAAGGTTTTAGCTTTTAGGGTTCTTGCAGAGGGTTTTGCGACTCTAGTGTTCAAAATGGGACAGAGGAAAAGCGCATGGTAGTCACACTCGCACTCGAGTTGCTTACGTTAGCGAAACGGAGAAACCGTAGAAACACATTGGGCCTATTGGGCTTTCATATTAGCGGGCCTCAACATGTATTTTTCTCTGCTTTCTGCACAAGTATGTGATTGTGTGAGCCAATCCCTTTTTTTTTCTTTTCTTTTTCGTCTGAATATTATAAACCGATGCATATAGTTTTTACAAGGAGCAGAAACGGCTAAGCTAACACTACAAAAAATGGGGAGGATCCATTACAATCATCAGACATAGCTACAAAGAGAGCCAAAAAAATCACAAACCAGTAACGGAACTCTCTTGGTTAAAAAGATCATGCAACCATTGTGAATACCCTGCTGCAACATATGATTGTATTGGATCCTCTCTAGTGACACAGTGACACTTTGAGCGATCAGAAATGATCACTTGCTTGCACTTCTATCCTCTATCTGTAGTTTCCAAAATGAGATGTGCTTTAACCCTGCTAACAAACCTCTAATTGGGATTTACAGGATGGCCAAGCTTCTGGTCAGAGAATAGCTTGCATCAAATCCTTTGCTTCGATTGCGAGAATAACTCTCCTAATTTTGATACTTACCAGGCTTTCTATTGCCCACAACCAACATTCCAATTCCATCTCATTTGAGACCACCATATTACTAAAAGCTCTCCTAGAATGTAGTAAGACTGATCAGAGTTTCTAAGAACCCAGGCAGCCCCTCCCATACACTTTACTTTGTCCCATACAATGTAGTTGGAGGCTAAATGAGGCAAATTTGCAGAAAACAAAATAAAATCAACTGACTAAACGAATGAAATGCTTGATATGCAGATGATAAAACAGAACATACAAATCCATCTAAAAATTAAACAAACTGGCAGGCCCGGCCCACTGGAGAAGCAAGTGAAGCAAGCGATTCGGCCCTCTAATTTTGAAGACCTTTTTACATAGAAATTTTTTAAACAATATATACATAAAAGGCCTGTTTTTTGTGTAGGATATGTATAAGGTTTTTTTTTATTTACATGTAAAAGGCTTTTTTTCTTGTTGGATATGTAAAAGGCTTTTAAAATTGTGGAAAACCTAAATCTTTATAAAACACTAGAGAAAAAAAAAAATCGGACGACGTTACGACTTCTCTCTGCACATATGTGAGCGAATTTGGTTTTCTTTCAAGTTCAACTGTTCAAGTCATAGTTTTTTTTGAGGTTTGTTGTTCGTTTTACCTTCCAATGTGTTGTTTTCCTTTGTTGAATTAGTAAAAAGAAAATTTTGCAAATTTGATGATTAGTATTTAGTAAAATTCTAAACTGAAATCAGAAAATCAATTGCAATATTCTTAATTTGCTTTGGTTTTCCGTTTTCTGTTAAAATATTGTCAAAGGATCAAAGCAATTATGCAGAGCATTGAATTTGTTTTTCGTTTGGTTAGAATTTAGAAATATTCTTCTTTCATGTTTGTTTCAGTTGTGACTTGTTTCTAATTGTGACTTGTTTGGAATTATTTTAATTTTATAATACTCTTCTCTGTTTTCTTTACTTCCTCAGTTTTCTTAGACTTAGTTTATAGCTTTTGACATTTTGTAGATTGTAATTGTTGGTTTGTGTCATTGTGTGCCATGATTGTGTGTTTCTGTTTATAAATCCTTTGCTTGTTGTTTGTTTCAGTTCGTAGAAAGATGCCACCATTAGGAGTAAAAAAAAAGAAGCCATCTGGAGTCATAAAGAGTCAACCAACGAGACATGATAAAAGAAAAAAGAAGGCGAAACAACAAGCATACATCAAGTCTATAGCAGGTTCTATGTTCAAGTATGTAAAGAAAGTTGAGAAATCTGGTGAAAGTTCTAACAGAGATGAGGAAGAAGAGCATCATGAAGATGTCAATAATTCTGATCAATGTCATCTAGATGAGACTGGAAATCAAAGTGAGGAGCAAGAAGATATTTCTGATATTT
>NC_025703.1:24193297-24211818 GCF_000633955.1 Camelina sativa | reverse complement strand
CTGAAAGTACTGATGATCCGGGAACACGAAGTGATGCTGAATCTCTTGCACTAAGTGAAACACATGGAATTGGAGGTTTCGAGTTCTTATTTGGTATGGTTATTTGGTATGACCTTCTCTCTGTTGTTAATAAAGTAAGCAAGAGCTTGCAGTCAGAAAATATGGATATTGATGCGGCGATTCACCAATTGAATGGACTTGAGTCATATTTTAAGAAATACATAGAGACAGGTTTTGAGGAAGCAAAGTCTAAAGCTACACAAATTGCAGCAGAAATGGAGATTGAAGCTACATTTCCCGTGAACAAAAAGCGTATCATTAGAAAAAAGAAGGACTATGGTGAGGACAGAGAAGTAGTTAGTGAAAACGTAATATTAACGCCAGAGGAGAGATTCAGAATTGACTACTTCAACATACTTATTGATCAAGCTCTAGTTTCTCTTGAGTCAAGGTTTGAACAATTCCAAAGGTATGAAAAACTTTTGGATTTCTATTTGACTTAAAGAAACTGAAATTGTCAAATGATGATACTTTGAAGACATCATGTGTGAACCTAGAGGCTGCTCTAAGGAATGATATGGTTTCTGACATAGTTGGTGAGGAACTGCTTCTTGAACTACAGGTTCTACGAGAAGTAATACCAAAGGAAGTTCAGAAACCTATTGAAGTGCTTGATTTTTTGAAGAGAATGCAAGGCTGCTATCCAAACACAGAAATTGCTTATCGCATATTGTTGACCATTCCAGTATCAGTTGCCACAGCGGAAAGAAGTTTCTCAAAGTTGAAGTTGATAAAAAACTATTTGCGGTCTACCATGTCACAAGAGAGATTGAATGGGTTGGCTTTGCTATCAATTGAGACGTCTATGGTTGAAAAGCTTGATTATGTGACATTGATGAATGATTTTGCAAAAAAAAAGTATACGTAGAGCCAAATTTCGTGATTGAGAGTGTATTGTTTAACTCCTTTATGGTTATTCGACTGTTTTTGGAATTTGTAAACGTTTTTTTGTAATATGTGAAAAGGGCACATTTTAATATTTTTGCGTAGGGTACTTGTGAATGTCGGGCCGACACTGCAAACTGGTATAGGGTTTGTTTCGTGTCTTACGTGCGCCTTCACTAGCACATGTGTTATTCAGAAACACCAGCTTATTTCAACTTTTAACCTGGGGAAGAAGATTACATTTCCACTTCTGTTTAGATCCTATATAGATTTAGTAAATACGAATTAATCAACCAGAGGTTCCAGCGACTTCTCTGCAGCTCTCTGTCTCATCATCTCCATGACAGCAGCTCTGCGCCGTGTATGCGGTCGCTGTTGCAACCTTCTCAATATGTTCTTTTAGGTCCCTGAAATGAGAGATGTACAAAATGATCAATACAAATCAATACAAAGAGAGATATACAATGATCAATACAATATATAACTATGTCATATGTTATATATGCCCGGGTTCTAATATCCAAAATTGTATGTTGAGATTGCGAGATTCTCGAATGTGGGCAGAAGACAGGGACACATCAGAAGTTAAAGAGTTTACCTGCATCCAGGTACGTAACAATGGGAGTCCTTGCAGGCCCGAGCATGGAGTTGCAAGAAATACCACATATTCTTGCATAGAAAACAACCTCCTGAGGCACGTACTTTGCAACGGAGACCATGTCGAAATAGATCCTTCACTTTTCTGCAATTGGGATATTGGCAACGTGGAGAACGGCACTGCGACGTATGCACCAAAACCTCTAGCCTTTTCCTGAGCTGCATATTTTAGATAAATGAAAACTTTAGCTTTTCAGAGACATTGTGGAGGGAGCCATATGACTAATCTAATCCCATCCATTTCTTAAATCAGGAGAAGCCTAAAAGCAAGAGAAGAAGAGGCATCTTTTTTAACATAAGAATCTACCAACAACAACAACAACACCAAGAAACTGAATATTACAATATACCTCCAAGTCCCGCAATTGCCTAACTCCTTTATTCAGAGCGTTTTGATCAGCTAGTGATGAATATTTTGTTAACATGTGAGGATGATTAGCACAACCGGCCTCTTTATTGAAACAAGAATTGCACACATCATAGACTGGACAAACTTCACAGCGCCAACCTTGACCACTTTCAATATCGAGGTGGCATGCGTTACATGTTATCACAAAGGCAGGAGCAGTTGGATTATGCAGATGCGGAATAGAGCGAGACGACGGCGGATCTTTCATCATTATCTCCATGACAGTAGCTCTGCGTCGTGGATCCGGCGGTTGCTGTTGCAACCTTCTCAATATGTTCCTTTAGGTCCCTGAAATGAGAGATGTACAATGATCAATACAAATCAATACAAAGAGAGATATACAATGATCAATACAATATATAACTATGTCATATGTTATATATGCCTGGGTTATAATATCCAAAATTGTGTGTTGAGATTGTGATTTTCGAATGTGGCATAAGTAAAAGAAAAACCATGACTCCATGAAAGAAAAAGACAGACATTCCATCCTACGTTTTTACTTGTCGAAAAAGACAGGGACACATCAGAAGTTAAAGAATTTACCTGCATCAAGGTACATAACAATTGGAGGAGTCCTTGCAGGCCCGAGCATGGAGTTGCAAGAAATACCACATATTCTTGCATAGAAAACAACCTCCTGAGGCACGTAGTTTGCATTGGAGACCATGTCGAAATAGATCCTTCACTTTGCCGCAATTGGGATATTGGCAATGTGGAGTACATCATTGCTACGTATGCACCAGAACCTCTAGCCTTTCCTGAGCTGCATATTTTAGATAAATGAAAACTTTAGCTTTTCAGAGACACTGTGGAGGGAGCCATATGACTAATCTAGTCCCATCCATTTTTTAAAATCAGGAGAAGCCTAAAAGCAAGAGAAGAAGAGGCATGATATGATGCACGGGTACTTCTATTTGGTAGCCCATGCTGGGAACGGAAACTCTATGGAAACTCTATGGGGACGTCTTAGATGTTTTAGCGGAAGATAACATCAAATTTTTGATATTTGCATCCATGTCATTTCATTCAAAACACTTTTATCATAGGCATAGTTTCATTTCTTTGTGTTTTTCTACTTTCTAGACTCTTTCCCCCCTCTCTCCTTATCCCATTAGCTTTACTAATCACCTCTTACTAAAGGTATAGGTATCTTCTCTTATGTGTTTATTGAAGGTGCCCAAACCGTACTCGTATCTATAAATTTTTACTTTGCCGTTTTCCGTCCTCGATTCCGTACCCATTTCTAGTTCCCGTACCCGTTTCAGTGCAACATCAGGCATCTTTTTTAACATAAGAATCTACCATAAACAACAACAACAATAACAACAAACTGAATATTACAATATACCTCCAAGACCCACAATTGCCTAACTTGTTTATTTAGAGCATTTTGATTAGCTAATGATGGATGATATGTTAACATGTGAGGATGATTAACACAACCGGCCTCTTTATTGAAACAAGCATTGCACACATCATAGACTGGGCAAACTTTACAGCGCCAGCCTTGACCACTTTCAATATCAAGATGGCATGCGTTACATGTTATCACAAAGGCAGGAGCAGTTGGATTATGCAGATGCGGAATAGAGTGAAATGACGACGGATCTTTATCCATTTTGATTTGACCGCAAAAGTTTTTAGCTTTAGGGTTCTTGCAGATGTTTTTGCGAATTGCGATTCTAGGGTTCAAAATTGAGACAGAGGAAAAAGCGCATGGTAGGCGCTCGCGCTCGCACTCGCAGTCTCGCACTCAAGTTGCTTATGTTAGCGAATCAAAGAAACCGTAGAAATAAATTCGGCCTATTAGGCATATTGGGCTTTACTAATTTAGTGTGTGCGATGATAGCCTCTCTCCCCCAACATGTAATTTCCTTTGCTTTTTGTACAAGTATGTGAGCGAAAACCCTAGGTGCAAACAATAGTTAGAGGCTAAATGTGGATTTTTTTTCTCTGATTTTGCCATTAAAGCATTTTTCCGTAGTTATAGTTTACAGGAAAAAACGAAAAGCAAGAGAGATTAAAGAAATGTTTTGTAAGGAAGAAAGAAGAACACAATTTGTCTGAATTTGAACAAGAAAGATGTTCAAGATCAAGAACTTGGTGTTCACCTCAAAATCAAAGATACTTTTTTATGAGTTTTGTCATTTTGTTGATTCTGTATTACCAAGTGAAAATCTATCATTAGGAAACAAAACCTTATCATTTGTTTATTAGATTACTACGAAACAAAATGACAAAAGTTCTAACACAAAAGTTGTCAAAGGGCTCTCAATAAGGCTCAAAGCTAAGTTCTCTTACAAACAAAAACCAAACAAATCAAGCAAAAGTGAAACAGAGCCATTTCTTGACCGTTGGTTTATCATTATCTTGTTTCCTCTGTGAATTCGTCTTCGTCGAACTCCGTCCTGTCTTTTTATCTTCACCGGCTTTGCTAAATATCACCGTGAATCCATCAGCCGTCGCCGGATCATTCACATCCCATTCTCCAAATTTCGGCAATGGCCTTCCAGCTTCGTTTGATGCCATTCTTCTATCATGAAAATTACAAACAATCTTCTTAGAAAGAAAAAAAAACAAAATCTTTTCTTCTTTTGTTTGGATGAGTTGATGATTTTGTTTAAAGGGTCGTCCAATGCAGATTTATAATGGAGAGATTTTTTTAAAGAAAAGACAGATAAGTAAGATTGTGTTTGAAACCTTCCTACGAATTGGACCCGTTTCAGACACGGCGGAATATTCTATTAAGCTTCTTCTTTCTTTATTAATGTCTTGTAATCTTTTCTGAGGTACAAAATCGTTTGCCTTTCCGCGTAAGAAATCTAATTATAGCCAAATCATATCCATGGCTGATCTGTTTCTTCCTTTTCACGCGGTGGTTTACAATTCTCACATCTTTTGTTTCCTTATATATACACAAACATTAACTACATACCAAGTTTTTTTTTTTGTTTCTTACATGGCAATCACAAGCTGCCCATTTCCTCGGCTCTCTTTCTCAGAAGATACTTTGGTACTTTCC
Organism: Camelina sativa; assembly: GCF_000633955.1. Classification (NCBI taxonomy): domain Eukaryota; kingdom Viridiplantae; phylum Streptophyta; class Magnoliopsida; order Brassicales; family Brassicaceae; genus Camelina; species Camelina sativa. The sequence continues at coordinate 24,206,782 of NC_025703.1, read as the reverse complement.
CCGTAGAGGTTTTAGGTATGTCCCCGAAAACAATAGTCTTTGGAGCCATGTAATGAGGTAAATGGTCTCTACAGAAACCAATAATCTCCTCGGGTTTGATACCATCAAACCCATCTTTCAGCTTTACAAACCCGCAAGGAGTCTGTCCCCAGTGATTATCCGGACGTGCCACAACAGCTGCTTCAAGAACCGCTTGATGGCTACACAAAACTCTTTCCACCTCCACCGAGCTTATGTTTTCTCCTCCTGAGATGATCACATCTTTTAACCGATCTTTTATCTCTATGTACCCGTCCGGGTGCTTCACAGCGAGATCACCACTGTGGAACCAATCTCCCTCAAAAGCTTTTCTTGTTGTCTCTAAGTCTTTAAAATATCCACTCATCACGGTGTTTCCTCTGAACATAACCTCACCCATGGTTAAACCGTTATCAGGCACAGACTTCATTGTCACCGGATCTTTCACTTCGAGCCCTTCTAGACCCAAATGCTGCACTCCTTGTCTAGCCTTTAACTTACTTCTCTCTTCCAACGAAAGAGAATCCCATTCAGGTTTCCACACGCAGTGCGTCCCTGGACCATATGTCTCTGTCAAACCATAAAGATGAGACACATTGAAACCTAACTCTTCCATCTTTGCCAGGATCTGCGGTTGAGGCGGTGACCCACCTGTCATGATCTCAACCTTGTGAGGAAGCGGTTTATGTTCGGTCACAGGAGAGTTCACAATCATGTTCAGAACCGTAGGGGCTCCTCCCATGTGAGTCACTTTATGCATAGCAATGTTCTTAAAGATCAACTTAGGAGAGACTTTTCTAAGACAGATATTAGTACCGCCTTGCGCTGCTACTCCCCAAATCAGGCACCATCCGTTACAATGAAACATCGGCACTGTCCATAGATACACCGGAGAAACAGACATCTCGTGAAGAAAGACTGTCGCAAGAGAATTGAGATAAGCTCCTCTGTGGCTATACACTACGCCTTTAGGTCTCGAAGTCGTCCCTGAAGTGTAGTTTATACTAATGGGATCCCATTCGCTTCTCGGTTTGTTCACCTCAAATCCGCTGTTTCCGGATTTGACCAGAGTTTCATATTCGTAATCAAAAGAGTACTTTGATGAACAATCACTCTCATCATCATCACCATCACGATCATCATTAGAGTGAGAGATCAACACAAGCTTTGGACTTTTTCTTGTTCTGTCTGATTTGACAAGAAGATCAAGAGCTCCATGAGCAAGCTCAAGTAACTGTTGATCAACAAAGAGGATCTTCGCCTCAGAGTGAGCTAGCAAAACGGCCAATGTGGAAGGATCAAGTCGAGTATTAAGCGGACATAGAACCAAACCAGCCATTGGAACAGCGAAATGAAGCTCATGCATAGCTGGAACATTCGGAGCCAAAGCTGCAACCTAATAAAAAGTATCCTCTTTTATCACTAAAACTACATCGGAAACCTAATCGGAGCAGAAATTGAACAATTTTAGAGACTAACCACATCGCCAGGAGAGGTTCCGAGGTGGGTAAGAGCAGAGGCAAGACGGAGACAACGTTGATAAGTCTGGAACCAAGTGTGCATGTCCGAACCAAATACAAGAGAGGTTCTGTCTCTGTAAACCTTGGCGGATCGTTCCAAGAACGTGATTGGGGATAAAGGAGAGAAATTGGCGGGTGATCGGAGTAGACCCTCCATTGTTCTCCATGATCCCGGCTCGGAATCGCCGGAGTCTGAGGTTGAGGAAAAGGAAGTATGGGTTAACCAAAGTCTCTGGAAACGTGGGGTAAAGCTTCTGAGTGCCCTTTTGGTTAACAAGAATCTCATGGTTTTAAACTCTAGTTGCCTTTGTTGGATTGAAAGTTTTGGTCTTTGGAACTGTGATCAAGACAGGTTTTGATTCTCCGGGAACTCAAATGGTCTGTCTCTGTCAAAACGATTGGTCTAAATTGATTACAAATAAGCTCTATTGGGATAACCATGCCTCGTGATTAACGGGCGTCGTCGTCCTAGATTAACTGGGATATGCGTTATGTTTGAGGGCTTCGATGGTACCCAACGTGGTGAATGATTTTGGTGCTAGTGTTGATGGGAATGACCATATTATATTAGGCTTTCAAGGATGATTCTACAAATTATTAGTCTTGAATCATAAACTCTTGAAATCAATTATACTTGCTGATTTAAAATAATAAGTGTAGTTTTGGGAATGAAGTACAAGTTTGTTAAGAAAACATGGAATAAGATACAAATAGTTTATATGACCTTTATCCGGCGACATAAACATACGACTAGTTGGCATCATTTGTTTGTGGGTCTCTCTACCTTGTAGTACAACTTTTATATTCTCTCCACCGAGGAAGGCGATTAAGATTCAACTATAATAGTATTTAACAAATCTATCCGAGCCTTGTTGATTAGAATAAGAGAGACCCTAATCACATTACGAACTTGGACACAATCACGGTCGCGACCAGATAAGGCCAAAGGAAAATAAAAATAAACATAATTACAACAATGATATGATATCATCGTAGAACGAACCCTTTCAAAGCGGTGGACACTGGACACAACAACACAAGACAAGACTTGTTTACAACGAGAAACCAAACAAACAACAACGACCATCAATAGAGAATCAAAAAGTTAAAAAGATGATAAAGGGTTTTGTCAGTTTCGCATCATATCCATTAAAGTAGCCTCCTTTTTTTTTAACACTTTCTCCTTCTCTTTTCTCTCGCCAACCAATCAATAGAGTTTTGTGATTCTTCCATCTTCTTCCGGGAATTGTATTGTAAACTATCTCAGGAGATATGAACGGCGATGAGCTTCCTTTCGAGGTTTACGCTAAGGGAATGCATAAGTCAGAGTTTGACTCGGATTTGCTTGATTCTGGTTCTGATCCTATCTGGGATGCTATCAGAGAAGAAGCTAAGCTTGAGGTTTCTAACATTTTCTCTGCTTCATCGATTCGTAGTCTTATCTAGAACAAAATAAGTTATGGTTTTGTGTCTCCATGTTAATCCACAGTTGTTTATAGTAGTAACCCTGTATCCGACCATTAGGGTTAGGAATTAGTCAATCTTGTTTCTCTCGTTGCAAGCTTTGATATTTAATCCGACCAAACATAGGACTTGAATGTTCATTCCCCTCCCATTGATCATCATCACACATGGATACACTTTAAAGGTTTTCACTTTGAAGGTTGTTTGATTGAAAGCAAGAAAGTTTGACTACAGTGTTAGTGTTCTATGCTTTATATAGTTTGGTATCTTACATTGCTGAATCTTGTTGTGGTTATAGGCAGAGAAAGAGCCTATTTTGAGTAGCTTCTTGTATGCTGGCATCTTGGCTCATGACTGTTTGGAGCAAGCTTTAGGGTTTGTTTTAGCCAACCGTCTCCAAAACCCAACATTGCTGGCAACTCAACTCTTGGATATATTTTATGGTGTTATGATGCATGACAAAGGTATTCAGAGTTCTATTCGCCATGATATTCAGGTAAAAGCACTTATCTAGTACATGTGAAAGACATGATCTTTGTTTGTTTGAGGCTGTTTTCTCATGTGCTTAAATGATTTGCAGGCATTTAAAGACAGAGATCCTGCTTGTTTGTCGTATAGTTCTGCCATTTTACATCTGAAGGTAAAATCTTTGATTGAATTTTACAGACAGAACATTTCTCACTCGGAAGAAGTGACTGCTGAGGTGGTTATGTTCTACAGGGGTATCATGCGTTGCAAGCATATAGAGTTGCACATAAATTGTGGAATGAAGGGAGGAAACTATTAGCTCTTGCATTGCAAAGCCGGATAAGTGAGGTAGTTTTGGCAATCATTGTCTTTTTGTTACTGCATTATTTAGAGTCTCGCTTGAGGTGTATCTTTCATCTCAATGTCTGATATATGCTGTGGTTTTTTCTCTCAGGTTTTTGGAATCGACATTCATCCAGGTAGAGTTTGAGCTTCATATCTCGCTCTTATCTGTTTTGAACATTCTCATATTCCCCTCTCTGGTGTATTAGTTGATCAGGTTTATCAGTGATTTGATTGCTGGTTATACATATTGGTTTATTACTCNATTCCCCTCCCATTGATCATCATCACACATGGATACACTTTAAAGGTTTTCACTTTGAAGGTTGTTTGATTGAAAGCAAGAAAGTTTGACTACAGTGTTAGTGTTCTATGCTTTATATAGTTTGGTATCTTACATTGCTGAATCTTGTTGTGGTTATAGGCAGAGAAAGAGCCTATTTTGAGTAGCTTCTTGTATGCTGGCATCTTGGCTCATGACTGTTTGGAGCAAGCTTTAGGGTTTGTTTTAGCCAACCGTCTCCAAAACCCAACATTGCTGGCAACTCAACTCTTGGATATATTTTATGGTGTTATGATGCATGACAAAGGTATTCAGAGTTCTATTCGCCATGATATTCAGGTAAAAGCACTTATCTAGTACATGTGAAAGACATGATCTTTGTTTGTTTGAGGCTGTTTCCTCATGTGCTTAAATGATTTGCAGGCATTTAAAGACAGAGATCCTGCTTGTTTGTCGTATAGTTCTGCCATTTTACATCTGAAGGTAAAATCTTTGATTGAATTTTACAGACAGAACATTTCTCACTCGGAAGAAGTGACTGCTGAGGTGGTTATGTTCTACAGGGGTATCATGCGTTGCAAGCATATAGAGTTGCACATAAATTGTGGAATGAAGGGAGGAAACTATTAGCTCTTGCATTGCAAAGCCGGATAAGTGAGGTAGTTTTGGCAATCATTGTCTTTTTGTTACTGCATTATTTAGAGTCTCGCTTGAGGTGTATCTTTCATCTCAATGTCTGATATATGCTGTGGTTTTTTCTCTCAGGTTTTTGGAATCGACATTCATCCAGGTAGAGTTTGAGCTTCATATCTCGCTCTTATCTGTTTTGAACATTCTCATATTCCCCTCTCTGGTGTATTAGTTGATCAGGTTTATCAGTGATTTGATTGCTGGTTATACATATTGGTTTATTACTCTTTTGCATAGCGGCAAGAATTGGGGAGGGAATATTGTTGGATCATGGAACTGGAGTGGTTATTGGTGAGACTGCTGTAATTGGAAATTGTGTCTCAATCTTACATGTAAGCATCTCTTCTCCAACCATTGCCTGGAAATTTAATACCGAGATCATGATCTTCTCCAACCAAGGCTACTTGAGTTTTCACTGTCACAGGGTGTGACTTTAGGAGGAACTGGCAAGGAAACCGGCGATCGTCACCCAAAAATAGGTGAAGGTGCATTGCTTGGAGCTTGTGTGACTATACTTGGGAACATAAGCATAGGTCCTGGAGCAATGGTAGCTGCAGGTTCACTTGTGTTAAAGGATGTTCCTTCACATTGGTATAAAAGAGAAAATGCATCTGACAAATCTTCATGACTTGGCACTCTTTGTTTTTGGTAACAATGGACACCCTCTTTGTATTTTTGAAGTGTGGTGGCTGGAAATCCTGCAAAACTGATCAGGGTCATGGATGGGCAAGACCCGTCTCTTACAACAAAACACGGTGAGTTTGCAGATATTTTTGTTCTTCTGGCTGTGGATGTATTAGTGATTATTCTTGAATGAATATGCAGATGCTACCAAAGAGTTCTTTTGACATGTAGCTGATGGTTACAAAGGGGCACATTCTAACGGTAACTTACACGCTCACTTATATAAAGAATCTAAAATTACAGTTTAAGTTGGGATTTTGAAAACCTGAATCACTTATTTACTCGCTTCTTGAAAACAGGACCATCAGTCTCAGCAGGAGAAACAAAGAAAGGACACACTATCTGCACAGCATGAGATCCTTGCATGCACTTGCTTATCATCATAAGCTGATCCTTGCATGCATTTGCTTATCATCATAAGATGATCCTTGTTTGCATTTGCTTATCATCATAAGCTAATCTCAGCATTTTCTCAATAAGTTGTTTAACACAAGATTTTGACCACTTTGAAGTTTTCATCTGTTCATTGTCTTCAGTCTCAACTCAGAGTCTCAGACAAACATAAAAGTGTAAATGATTCTTGCTTGAAATTGAAACCTAGCATCTCAGATTATTATTACTGGAAAAATTCCACGTACAATTAGAATTCAAGTACAGGCAAAAGTACGGAAAAAACTCAAAACCATAAGCATCAAAGCTTAATACACAACAACAAGATGACCAGCAGAAAGCAAAAAAAAAAAAGAATCAAGCATGCCTAGCCTGAAAATCTTTCATGAAAGCAACAAGCTTTTCGACACCAGCCAAAGGCATTGCATTGTAAATAGAAGCTCTCATACCTCCCACTGATCTATGTCCCTTGAGCTGCACCATCTTCTCCTTCGCAGCTTCTTTAATAAACTCACCTTCCAATTCCGATTTCTCCAACGTGAAAGGCACATTCATCAAAGACCTCACAGACTTCTCAACAGGACACCTGAAAAACCCTCTGCTCTCATCAATGGCATTGTACAACAACTCAGCTTTCCTCTGGTTCTTCTTCTCCACTTCTTTCAAACCACCTTGCTCCAACAAATCATCAAACACAAGACCACACATATAAATCCCAAAACACGGAGGCGTATTGTACAAGGAGCTGTTCTCATCATGAATCTTGTAATCAAGCATCACCGGAGTGATATCTCTAGCATTCCCAATCAAATCCTTTCTAATAATCACAATAGTAACACCAGAAGGACCAACGTTCTTCTGAGCACCAGCGTAAATCACACCAAACTTGGATACATCCACAGGCTTGGAACAGAAATTGGAAGACATATCAGCAATAAGGACACCATCAAGGTTTTTAACAAGAGGGTAATATTTAAACTCAACTCCATGAATCGTCTCATTGGCGCATATATGCAAATACTTGGCGTGCGTACTCTGCTCCAACCCATCAAAAGATAGGACTTTGGTGTATTTCTCAGATTTACCAGACCAAATCACTTTAGGGTTACAATACTTTTGAGCTTCCTTGAAAGCTTTATCTCCCCAAGATCCAGTAACAATGTAATCAACGGAGTCATCGGGTTTACAGAGATTGAGAGGCAAAGCAGCGAACTGAGTTGTGGGGCCGCCTTGTAAGAACAAAACGGAATATTCCGATGGAATCTCGAGAAGCTGACGGAGATCAGATTCGGCTTTTTGGATGATCGAGAGAAACTCTTTACCACGGTGGCTCATCTCCATGACACTCATACCAGATCCACGCCAGTTATAGAGATCTGATTGAGCTTTGAGGAGGACGTTTTCAGGTAATGCGGCTGGACCGGCGGCGAAATTGAAGACCCGTTGCTCGGATCCTACGGTGGCGCATCGGATAGAAACGGAATCGGTTCTTCTTCTGGTGGTGGTGGTGAGGTTGATGGTGTTTGGTTTGGTGAAGTGGATAAAAAGATTGGGAATTTGATTTGGGTTTCAAGGATGGGATCTGTGTATTGTTTCCGATGAGGAACGAGTTCGTCGACGCCGCCATTATCGTCGTTGATCTTGAAGAATCTTCAAAAAGTTTTGGTTTTTTCTTTATATCTGATGATGATGATCTGATGATGATGATGAAGTGTGAAGAGAGAGTTGGTGGGAGAGAGAGATCTCAAACAACGAAAACGACACTGTTTTTGTAAGTAGCTCACATACAAAAATACAATTAATACACATAATTTGATCTACTATTTTGATTTTGAAATGTACTTTTGTATTTACCTACAAGACAAACAGTGATAGACAAACACAAGTTGAGAAAAAATTTCATGTATAAGAATGATATCATTCATTATAGAGTGTGATGCTGAGAAGTGAAGTGAAGAGATTGTTACAACAGAAGTAAAGAAAATTGAACTTGGCTTATTTTATCTTTTTTGTTATTTGTGCTACAGAGTGAATGAGGAACTATGTCAACAAGCTGTACAAAACTACTTAATTGGCCTTTTTGGCTTTGAAAAAATGATGATGAGAATGAGACTAGGAGGACAGTACTAGAAAGTGTGCAGCTTCACATTTTGCTATGTACCCAAATTTGGATGTGTTGTACTTCCTATATACTCCTGTCAAGTTTCCAGTCGCCGCCTTCTGATGAAGACTCACCAGCTTCCGTGAACATTCCCTGCGAAATCCACGATTACAATTTAAAAGATCAGGCTTTTCTCAATACCCTTTTGTGATTATGGATTAAAGAGGATCATGATATTTGTAAAAAATTAGTTACTACTTGGGAGAGAGAGAGACTTACATGAGTTGATCCTCAGAGTAATGACAGTAGAATTCACATGTACTGTTCCATTGCCTGAAACCATCAAGTGTACATTGAGCAGTGTACACAGATGTGGCAGCTAGTAATGATGGTTGAAACCGAAGCATCTCGTAATCTACAAGGGCAAGCTCAATCAAGAAGGATGCCAAGACCTCACACTGTTTTGTTTTTCAGTTTCACGGTTAGTTCCTTTTCTAAATTCAGACTTCTAGTTAAAACTGATTCATGATGAGCCAATTGTTTTTTTTAACTTACCTTCTTGTCTGCTTGAGCTGCCATAAGAAATCTCTTCAAGAAAGGGTACTGTGTCGGCAATGAAATATTGAATTGCAAAGTACTCAACATTGCTTTCTCCTGTAAAGAGAAACAGAATCATTCAATCAGAGAACGTCTCAACATAAATGAAGCTTGTATGTAAAAAACCACCCTAGTCTTTACCATCTCAAGAACGTCTTCCCTCGTATAAGCTTTGTCAGAAATGAGTACTAAATCTTGGACAACAGGAACAGAAACCTCTTCGTACTTGCAAGCTAAGAGCAAAGCCACTAAACCTACAAGCTGAAGCTTCTTTCTCATAACAGCTTGCTTGGATAAGAATCTATCTATCAGATTCACTGTGAGAAACAGTGTCTCGTTCATCAGATCAAACTTGTCATGTACCTGAAAAGTTTACCAAAGATGATCTTCTTTAGCCTCTACCAAACTACACAGTACAATGCAGAGAGAGAGAACTGTAAAATGTTGTGGATAATATTACCTCTATTAACCAGTCTATTAGTATTGCTCTCATCTTGTCGTTTAAATCGATTTGGTGCATCATATAATCTACTGGAACACAGCTAAAGCTCTGCAATTTCAAAATCAAAGAACTGTCTTAAACAAGCTCTCAAACCACTTCTTGCTTCAAAACACAGATACAATACTTTTACCTCCATTGCTCGGTAGAATGCGTATAGATCTTGAACGTATTCAACAGCTGCAAGTGAGTTCTTGGCATCTAAGACATCAATATCCAGAACCGGTTCTTCCACTGTTACATCCTCCATCTCAATTTCCTCCTATCCAAATCAAAGTTTCAATAAAAATCATTGATTTATGGATTGAAGTAAAGCTACAAATTCAGCATTGTGAATGTTCTTGTTTTACCATTAGATCAGCTTCAGGCATCGGTTGGTCCAATGTAGCTTCCTCTTCCTCTTCATCAACATATATAGACTCACCAAAATCATTTGAACTTGGAACTGTTGGCTTCAGCCTCTTCTTAGCCTCCTCTTCAACTCCAGATCTGCAGATTCAAAACAATCTTAGATCTTTCTATCAATTTCAAATCAAGACAAAAAAAAAAAAACACAAATTGAAAAAGATTGAAGCTTTATATACCTTGTAACTGGTGGACGCAGAGAATTAAACTTCTTCTTTTGAATTCCTTCTTCTTGTTGCTTACTGATTCAAATCAATCAAAACCCCATATAAGCACAACCAAATTGAAAAGAGAGACAAACTTGTGAGATTAGAGAGATTTAAGTTAAAACGTACTTAGATAATAATAAGCTTCCTCTCTTGTTAACAACACTTGCACCACCAACAAGATTATTATGGTTAATCACACCCAACACTCTTCTCTTCTCTCTCTTCATCATCTCTTGTCCGATTTTTCTACTTCTCGTTTCATCTAAACAGAACAAAAGAAAGAACACAACACATTCTGTCAGAATTCTCCATTGGTATATAAGACCTCGAAATTCTCATACAAGGACTTACCTTGAAGAATCGTAGTTGTAGTGGATTCAACAACAGAGACTTTGTTCTCACATGAATTAACCATTTTTTTAAAATTTTGATTATTCCAAGAGAAACCCACAAAGAGAGAACAAGAAGGAGAAGAGCATTAAGAAAACGAAGAGAATCTGAAAGTCTGATACAGTCGAATCTGAACAAGGGGATGAAATAAGCAAAAGAAGAAAGATAAAAACAAAAAAAAAAAAGATATTAGAAAAAGTGTTTAATTTTTTTTTAAAAAGGGACGGCTACAATGAGAATATAACCGTTGGATGATTAGGGGAAAGAAACGATTTACTTCTAAGTTTGTATAAGACAACGGTAACTTTGGTTCAAGGCATGTGGCTTCGTTTCTTCTCTTTGTTATTTCAAAATTTTCATTATTCTTTTTTTTTTTTAAGTGGCTTCGACTTTTTTTTAAGACGAAATCGTACGCTCCATATGCGCTCCCCTAACCAACTTTTTAATTAAAAACTTAGCTTATTAATTAATATTCTCACGAATATAATTAATAATCAATAATCAATAATCTTAGCTTATATTAATTAAATCACATTTACAGAGCTAATCATGCTCTCTCAGTCCTCTGTTCAGTGAAGAATTCGTTAGGGAGACCAGACCAGATTCCGTACTGAGAATTATATGCTGGCCCGTGAGAGAGTTACTCTCTTGTATTTCCCATTTGAAAATTATTTTTTGTAGGTGAATATTTTAATAAAGTAGTATTTGGAATTTTGCTGGCCTGTGTCTGTGAGAGTTATTTGGAATTTTGGATCATAGCTTACATTAATTTCACGATATTTAGAGTTTAAAAAATGTATATAAATAATTTGGCGACACGTAAAAGTTTCTAAAGAATTACGGAAGTTTTCGAAAGCCTGCTTGTGGTTTTCTGATTTGATTGTGAAATTTTAAAACCTTTAGAATATTTTTTGAAAAGACTTGCTAAATAAACTATTGTATATATGTTAAATATATATTTTAATATTTAGGGTTATGTTTTAAAAAAAATTCTTTGTATGTTTATTATCAACAACAATTTTCTTTGCCTTTTTTTGGAATTAAAAAAAATTGAATTTTTTTGAGAACCTATGAAGCTTTCCAAAAGTTGTTAAATATTTTGGAAACATTGTAAAAGTTTGTCAAAGAAAAAAAAAAAAAATCAGAAGTCATTGTTGTCCATCACCATTAGCTAGCATGAGAACAATGCCCTTCGATTAAGCACATAAACAGTAGAATTATGTCGACTCAAGGGTATTTCCATCAAAATGTATGACTACTGTAACTTTTTAAAAAAAATGAAAAATGTAGAATTATGGTTTTGTGCTATCTGTCTACCTATTCAAGAAAATCATCAGAATTCACAACCTTTTTTGTTTTTCTTGAAGATTGTTCGTCACAAAAAAATGTCATTGTTTTGGTTAGTGGCTCGATTGCCGGAAGACAACTTAGCAAAACTTCTCCTTTGTATTGTTCAGTATATGGTTCTCGGAAGTTGGCCTCTAAGTATTGTTATGGGGCCTGGAATAATAACATCATAAAAGTAACATAGTTAGCGTGGACAAAAGTGAGGTTGTCCTCCCAAAATCTCTTCCACCTTCGAGTAAAAAAAGTCATGTGACTAGGCAAAGAACCAAGAGAAGGTTGGAGGAGGGAAAGAGAATATTGAGTTTTAACCCATATCAATAAGGCGTTATGACTCAATATGCATATGTGTGAGCTTATAAAAAGAAGTTCAATTAATGGAAATAATCATTCCGGTGCGGATTATATATTCTTGAGAGCATGTCTAAACAAATTGGATCTGAATTGAAAGTTAAGACAAAAAAAATGAATGGAAAAGAGGCAAAACTTCTGACAAATACCTTTTTGTGTTAAGAAGTATGGTTGAGGTTTTATTTACTTTAGTCTTATTTACCTTTTGTGCCTGATAAATTGATGTTTAGATATAATCACACATATTAAGAAAAACTTTCATTTTTATTTGTAAATTAGTTTCTAATTATTTTTGGGTAGAAAAGAAAATATAAACCATTAGATAGATGCCATATGTGAAAAAAATAAAGTAGAAATACTAGTTTAATTTTTTAATATACAAATTCGATCTATTGGGGACAAAAATAAATTTTAGAACACTATTAGGGACAGAGTGAATATTATTTTTGTCTGTGTTTCTATATTCTTTTACCAAAAACTCAGATGATATATCTATTTAGACAACTGATTGCAACGTGCTTCTAAAACTTATTCGAACCAAAACAAAAACTAGTATAAAAAAAAAATGTTTTATACTTTTCAGTTTTCAGCACCTAAAAAGTTAGTCATCTACCATCATATAAGCATAAGCATAAAAGTAGGAATAGTCAATGTTTTACGAAAATCTAGACATAACGGGTAATGCTAGGGAATGAAACCGTGAACATGGGGGAGCCTCCTTATCATTTAGGATTTTTGATAAAGTAATTATAAGTAGAAAAGGAAATATTTTTCTAACCAAACGCGTATATGTTAAGACTTAAGAAAAAGAGGGGACCATGTCTTGTCATTGTTGTTCGTGGGTAAATAAATATCATTGTTGTCATGCACAAAATAATTGGACCAAACTAGCTGATTTGGTCGTTCGGATTTAACTCATTGATTAGGCTACGCTAGTTTATATGGCTCAATCTGTCAGTTCGATACTATCAGTCTGCGGATTTTATTTTTCTAATGATATGTGTTTTTGATATTATTGTTCAAAATAGTATTACGATGTGGTTAGGAATAATTTCGTGTAGGCTTTTGATTAGCACTAACGAAATATTATCCAGTCTGGAGTCTGGATAACCTGAACAAACCGATCCAAACCGTCCACCCAAAAACCGGATTCAGTTTTAATTCTACTAAAGTACTAATATAATTGCTTGTCCGGAAAGCCAAAACCAAACCGAAAATAATGTAAACTGATGATCGAACACTAAATTATGATGTTCAGGCAGAATGAGTGACAAGAAACGTAAAGCTTGTTGTTTAATGACCATGTTTGTTTCAATATTGCTGAAGTTCAAGTTACTAACGAGGAGAAACAACATATTGATTGTTTGTATCATTGTTACTATTTATTTGTTTAGTAGTTATTGGTTCTGTGGCATATTTCAGCGACGACTTGTCCCCAAATCAGTTATGGGGAAACAAGTAATTCATTGTAGAATAAATATATCAACGAGTTAGTGATTACACAAAGGAACATACTTTTTTTAGTCCATTGTAAGTGTTATCAGACCCTGTCACCCTGATAACCCTAGTGATGATTTGGTAAGTAAACGAATAACAAAATAGATGGACCTATCAATCTTGTGAGGTCAGGCAAATTTCATATTAACTTGTATCACAGGTAGATCTTAAATACATACTAATAAACTTAATTATTGAAACCATACTGAAGCCCAACCCACTCTATTTAAAGT
>NC_025703.1:24180354-24193237 GCF_000633955.1 Camelina sativa | reverse complement strand
TAGGTCCTCCACCGGAGCCATAACAGAGGTTGGTGCACGATAAATCTCTGAAGCTAGCCAATCCAAAATTTGATTTGCTGAGCTAAGCTCCTCATTCCTATCCGAATGTTCCCCGGGGGAATTACCAGGAGGAGGGTGATCAGGTTCAAGCCTCGGGATTGACTGCTCGGTCTCTAACCCTCCCTTGATTCTCCAAATCCTTTGAGATGGTTTACTATCAGGAGATCTTCCTTGCCGTGAGCGTCGCCTGCTACGGGGTCGACTACGGGACCTATTAGCGCATTTACGTTGGCTAGAAGGCCTAGAAGGACAGGAGGAGATGTCGTGGCCATATGCACAGCATACTGAACATTTAGGGGGCAACCAAGGATAGGAGACGTCAACCTCCACTTCACGACCATCAGAGAAGCCCGTGATTACCTTAGAGGGGAGCTCCTTGGTGAGGTCAATGCGGACTAGGACCTTAGCAACCTCGAAGTTCTCCTTCCTCTCAGTTTCCGGGGCAAGAGCTACCGGTTTTCCAACCGCAGTAGCAATCCGACTAAGACTCTGCTTGTTGAATAGCAGATAAGGAACCCCGCGTAATTCCACAGTGATAGCAGCTGAGGTTATCGGAGGGGAGTTGGGAGTAAACTCCGGGGACCAAGGAGAGACAAACATGGGGAAGCCTGCAATGTTCCAGACATTTCGTCCCAGAAGAATAGCTCTGGTTCTAGGGTTAGTGACCCGCAGTAGAAAGGCACCATAGCCAATTTTGTGAACAAAAATGCGAGGACCCGAACAAGCCCAAAGCGCATTAACGACGCCTATAACCCGACCCATGTCAGGAGGTTCCCGTGAAATTGGGCAAAGATAAAGTCTTTAAACTCTTCCCTAGCAGCTTCTATATTCTCATCCGGGATAAGAACAAAGGGGACCCCAGAGATGTGCTGCGACGGAGACCCCACTTCTTCCAATTGAGATGATTCACCGAAGAGAGAGGTCCATCTTTTTCCCGCTTTAGGCGGAACACTGACCGAGGGAGCCATCGGGTCCGAGGCACCCAGGGAGACAACGGTTAAATTTGGTTGAAAAGTGCCAGAGGCGGAGGCCTCAACAGCGACTGAGGAAGTACCGGAGACCAGAGTGACCGGGATCTCGGGAGGGGAGGGTGCGTCCTCAACCGGCTCAGGAACCAAGGAAACAGAGGCAAGGCGATCTGTATCCGGGTTCGCTGAAGGTGTCGCAAGAACCTCCGGAGAAGCTACCACAGGTGGTAGAGAAGGGGTGTCTTCCGCAAGCAGAGGGCCATCAACCCTTTGGCGAGGGGAGGTCAACTGAGTTGTTGAAGAGGCAAATCGAGCGAATTGAGAGGTTCCAGGGACTAAGGGGCGAGATCCCTTCTTCTTTTTCTTCCTTGTCATCGTGAAAAATTCTCGCCAACCGGCGAGAAGCCGGTGGGCGGCGGGAATTAGGGTAGAGAAAACTAATCGCCTTTTCTATCGTCTTAGGAGAGAGGAGGACTAATCGCCTTTTCTCCCATTATAAAAAGATAACACGTAGATTCGAACTCGATACAGTTTAACCATCTACGCTAAGTAAATTTATTATTGTGTTTGAATTTATGTAAGATATACAATAATGTAAGCGAAGTTTATCCAATAAAGTTGCAATTTTGGTTTATCAACAACGTTGGAATTTTGGTTTAAGGCACGATATGTTGGATGCGAACCATTATGGGGAGAGTGCCATCTTCTTTTAGTTAGCTGAGAAGTAGAAGTTAATTCTATTTTGGTTTATCGTTAACTACTTCCTTGGGAAATGTCTATGTTATGAGCTATATTATGAAGTTTCATAAGCAAAATTACATGGTGTCGCAATTTACTCTAAAACTAAATCCAACTAATGATGGAATGATTGTTAATACTATGTCTTTTTTGTGATTTTTTTTTCAACCGCTCCTCCCAGGAACAATTTGGTAATATGCTACAACACGATAGGTAGTCTAAAAAGCTAATCAACTAGTTCCTACGTTTTGAAAAAGTTTTCGTTTTAACATTTTATTTTTGTTTTATAAATAATAGTATCGTTTTTGTGTTTAACTATACATCTATCTTATATAATATGAGAAAGTTTTTTCTAACTTTTACTCACATTACGACATTTGGCATTCTTTTTTAGTGACACATGTCATCCTTTATTTCCATTTTACTCTTTTAAAACAAATTTATATCATTTCTAATTCCAAATAATCATATTTCTCTTCTTAATATTAGTAAAATTGACATATATTTTTAAATCTACTTTTATATCTTAAGTTCTTTTGTCAAACAAAATCAGATTGTTTTATAATAAAATCTCATATTATATATATGATACAAAATATAATATTCTATAACATTTACTAATAAATAACTGATATTTGATACATCTACTTTACACATTTTTCTTACATTTCATTTAATTTTATTTCTTTCATATATCCTTTAAAGTGAAAACACACACACACACACTATTTTATAAAAAAAAGAAAAATCATAATAAAAACCATATCTTGGATGAGAAATGGAATAGTTTAAATACATGATTATGATTAAGCTTTTATGTAATTTTATAAACCTTAATTTTTACATGTTTTAGAATCATATAATATTTTCTTTCATTAATTGAGTAGGCAATAAATTTATAGTCAGCTCCACACTTCCACTAAAATCCTATTAAATTATGATAGATTACACAACAATAGCTTTTCCTTTTATATCAATACACATACCAACATAAAATCGATCTTGTCAAGAGCATTTCAGAATTGTTGTCATGTTCAAATTATATATATATATATATATATATATACAAAGAAGTTTTTTCATATATGTTGATTTTCTTGATTTTCTATCTATTTCTTTCATTAGAAAATTGTAAGTGACATATTTAAAATAGTATTAATTAAATCATTAAGTTTGATTATTTCTTATATGGAATAAATATAAAAATTTTATATTTAATATCATGTAGTGGGTTACAAATTGCTTTTACCATGCATTAAAGAGATTTATAATTTCAATAACCATGCATTGAAATGTATTTAGTCTAATGAAAAGATTTCCGTTTGCAAATATTAATGTTACAAAAGTTATGACACCAAATTCCATAATTCCCAAATTTGTAACTGTTAATAAAATATTTTGAACCTAAGAGTAACATATATCTAACATTCAAATAGGGTACGTATATATAGCCATAGGTAGACATTTACTTAAATACTTAGACTCAAATTTACTCTCAAATTCTAGACCTGTTATAACATATATCATCAACGCTACAAGAGGAAAAAAGATCGTCATGTTTCTTGATTATGATGGTACCCTTCTCCAATCCTTGATGATCCAAACATAGGTTTGATGTCTAGCAAGGGGTCCTTATAATTAACCAAAATAAATATACCCTTTTTCTCCATAATCAAGATATATTTTATGTGTTCTGTGTTTCACAGATGAGAAGAAGAGTGAAAAACATGGCTAAGTATTTTCCAACTTTTATAGTTACGTAGACGCATTTTATTTTTGGTAGAATAGTTACATAGATGCATTGACAAGGTACATTTAGTAAAATAATTTTGTTTCCCATTTTCTTAACCAAATTTGTTAACGATCAAATTACAATTTGATGTTATTTAGTATTTTTATTTTTGTAGATTTATAGCTTAGTGAATCTAGCAGAACTCTATTATATAGAAGTCATGGAATGGAATCAATGGATATTAAAGGCTAGCTAAAGTGATTAACCAAATTTTAATCTGAATTCCTTTATTTACTTTTTAATCAATATTTACTCTTGGTTTTTACATATGTAGCCATTATTTTAACTTTCCTGAGGATTAGTTAAACGTCTTTATTTTAGGTTTATGTGTTTATTTTAACATCTTATTGAGAAAGGAGCCAAGCCAGTTCTGGAGGACAAGCAGACTAAACAACCTTAGACCACAAATTTATATTACAGTATGTTTAAAGGCCATCAAATAATATGTATATTATAATAGTCACAATATATTTTCCTCACTAAATTCTACTCCATCCATTCCTTATTAATCCATTTTCTAGAGAAAAACAAATGTTGCACAAAAAACAATTTTTAGGTTTTCTATATATTTTTAATAAGTAATTAATAACAAATTGTAAACTTAATAAAAAAAGGACTGAATATTCTTGGTTAAAATTCGTTAACCACAAAAAAGTAATGCAAGTAAAGTCAGTTTTTAATATGTGTTTTTAATATGTTTGAAAATCCTAAAATATGGAGTAATCAGGAACAGAGGGAGTATTGTCTAATATAACCATTTAATACAGTCCCACATAATTTTTAAAATTTTCAATGGTGGGAAGTCTTTTTTAGTCAAGTGGTTACAGCACCACCTCTGCGACCGACCCACCGGAGTTCGATTCCACTATGTCACGTTATCCCGCTTAGTAGGGACTGGCTATGAATCGGGCCTTGCCGATTATATGTTGAAAAAAAAAAATCAATGATAAATGGAAATAAGGCCGGAATATGATTTGTGGCAACATTTTCATTTTGTTGGATGAAAAGGGAATTTGTTTCATATAACAATATTATTGGCCATGCTGGATTGTGGAGAATCACTATCCATGAAGATGGAGGCATATCAAAGGCACTTCAAACGTTTGGACCGAGAAAAAAAAAGTTAATTATACAGAGATAAAGTGAGTCGTAAAGAAAGCAAGCAATGGAAAAAATGGTACATCAATACTTCATAGTATAAAATTTATAAAAGTTAAATGTTTTATTGATGAAATCATTCACAAAACATAAAAAGTTGAGGCAAGTTGATTCAAGAGTGATGGAGAGATAATGTTTGTATTATAATCTTTAGTATGTTTAGTATTTGGTGTTTAGGGTTTAGAATTTAGTTATTTTGTATATATATAAGGATATTATTGAAAATGGATTACAAAAGAAGATATTTCTTTTAAAATTATTTGTTGTTAAGTATTACTTTTAGATGATGAAAGTAAAATTAATATATAGAAAAACATTAAATTATCTATCAAAGTAATTATATAGTAAGGTCTTACAATTTTCTTTTTAGACTATTTATCAGTTTTTTTTCCAAAAAAAAAAGTGTAAATAAATAAAATTAATCTTAATTACTTAACGAGAATACCAAATTAAATTGATTTTGCGGTAGCTTAAACAATGGTCCTATAAGTATAGTAACATATTGTTTAAATATTTTAAACAATACTGTGTACTTTAACTTTTTTTCTCTATCTCAAAATGACTCTTTTATGAAGCATCATATAACAAATATATATTAAAATATTATAGTTAAACCGTAATATTATAAAAATTAATTTTCAATACATATAGTAACAATTACATGTACATTTCATATACAACTGAATAGAAACTTTATTCTTTATTTCAAATTAATAATGCATACATAACCCATGCATAACGTGGGCTACTTTCTAGTAATATATATATATTAAAATTCAAGATTCCATAGTAGTATTTTTATTTTATTTTTTTGGACAAAAAGATTCCATAGTAGTAAAGACACAAAACATTCAAACTATATCATAATTAAAGTTTTTGATATGGCAATTGTCATTTCAAAACATCAAAATTATCAAAACATGTGTGTGAGTGATGTAGAAAACCAAAAGTTTTCTAGTTAATAAAGCTATCAATTCAATTTTCATCGAATTTATCTCATTTTAATTTTTTGCAACAACTAAACAACAGTAACTAAGAATACATTGCATTAGCCATTTTAAAATTGGATTTGTATTTCTTAGTAAGTTTGAAAATGTTAATGAGTTAATTATTAATTTGATAAAAAAAAACTTGTGTGTATTTCTTAAAGAAGCAAGAAAACAAAGAAAATAGTGATGTTTATATGTGTATTATCTTGGTGAGATATGTTTGTATATTCTTGAATGTATTCTATAATAACGCATGATAAACTTTTCAATTTATTATAGATTACAATCAAGAGAAACTTTTCAATTTCTTACATATTACAGTCAAGAGACTTTACAAAAGTTTAATCTATACTTATCTCACTAAGACTAATAGACTATTATCTTCACCATTTTCTTTGGTGTCTTCCTTGTCACTTACATCGTTTACTTATTTCCTTATAACATATTAAATGCAGAAAAATAAAATAGGATTACACAAAATATTTAATTTTCGTATTTACAAAAATGATGTGGTAAATGTAATCCAATCATAACATTTCACTTGGATTCATGATGTGGAGACATAACCATTTTCGCACTACATTCTTCTCTTTCCTAAGTCATAGACACATACAAAATCACTCATATGAAATCCAATTATTGGAAGTCACTCGGATTGATGATGTGGAAATATGGAATATTTAATTTTCATATTTACAAAAATGATATGGCAAATGCAATCCAATTGTCACATTTCACAAAGGTGACATCATTTTTATAACATGTTTTTCACTCTAAGTTATTTTCTCTTGCCTCTCAGTTAAAGTCGCATACATAAATACGAAATCACTCAGATGGGAAACCATAGCAGCCGTCGGGCTTCTCAAGCATATAGATATGCTCCCATCAAAATATGGTGGGATATAAATTTTTGCTACTTTATCAGGTTATCAAACTCTCCTTTGTACCAAACTCTAATTAATTGAAGCTTTGCTTTGACAAAAAAAAACCTTTATTTATCAAACTAATTACCAATTCATTAAGATTTTGTAGTTATGATGCAATAATATACAATCTACAATATGTATTAACTAAAATTTTGCTACTTTATCATGTTATCAAACTCACCTTTGTACCAAACTCTAATTAATTGAAAGCTTTGGTTTGACAAAAAAAAACTTTACTTATCAAACTAATTATCAATTCATTAAGATTTTGTAGTTATGATGCAATAATATACAATCTACAGCATGTATTAATTAAAATTTTGCTACTTTATCATGTTTATTGATAGTGATCATTGTTGGTTAGTCATATGACTCATATCTAGTTTAAACTAATTTTCAGTTCTATTGCTGTCATTTAAATTTATTACAGTGATTAGAGAATAATATTACTGAATCTATTACAAAGAGAGTAGAAATTTCTATACTTTTTGTTATTTTATGTAAAGAATGACACTATTTATGAAATTATAAAGAGTATTACGTCCAAAACAAACATTAAGTGGTATCGAATAGAACATACCCTAATAGCTACCCAAGCATTTGGGTAAGTAGAGTGGTCTTTTCAAGTGTCCAAAATGGTCAAACCAATCGAGAAAGATATCCGAGTTTAAATTCTATTGAAAGAATTAGTTTGTGTCACGATTAGATCTGAAGTATATAGGCTTGAAGTAAAGGAAGTGTAGACCGAATAAACAAACACTTTTCTTTGTCTCTATAATTTTGTTTAAGCAAGATCGAAACCGCCTATATTGTAACACATGTGCACTACTCTTTTTCTTTTTTTGGTCAAACTAGATATTGATTACGAAAGAAATAGAGTTTTACACTCCACTTGGGAGAAGGAGTTCGCTGCATAAAGGGCAGACTTAGCACTTCAAGGTGACAGATAGAGGTGATTGATGAAGCTCATCCTCTCTAGCCCCACATCTCTTACAGAGAATGGAAGACAGTAATCTTCGTTTAGCAAGGTTGCTACCAAGAGAAAGAGCACCACTAGTTGTCTTCCAGAGGAAGTTCTTGATCTTCGGTGCCACTTTGATTTGCCAAATTTTTTTGTTCCATCGGAAATTCTTGTGGGGTACTATCTCCTCTGTTGTCGTTTGTAATGCCAATTGGTAGCCTGTTTTTGTTGAGTACGATCCTGACTTTTCTGGTAGCCAAATCAGCGCATCTTGCATTTTAGCACGACTAGGGATAAGCGTACGAGTGACATCCTCATACTGAGGTAATGTGTTTCGGATAAGTGATATGTTCCAATCTTTTGATATTGGACAAATCAGATCCTTAACCATCATAGATGATGTGTCATTAACCTAATGCAGTTGAAATACAGAAGGTGTCAATTCAGATGGAAAACTTTACTAACAATCGAGATCCAATCAAGCAGTCACAAGTTAAGCCAGATTCAAAATGTGTTTTCGTTTGTCTAGAAAGAGTAAACGAGATGCAGGAAAAAAACAAGTTTGTAGAAAAAGAGCTAAAACGCAATAACGGAAGAGAGTAAAAACAAGCTAAACGTGCAGAGACAAAAGAGAAAGCTATTGCAACAAAAACAAAGAACAAATTTAAAGATGTAAAAACAATCAGATAAGTAGAGGCCTTAAGGATGGGGTTATTGGTTTCGGTGGAGTCTCTTAATCTACCTAGAATGCCTAACAGAATACAATCAAGCTATCCCTAGACAATGAACATCACAACTTAGCTAATCCAATCTCTTGACAGAAGCTACTCAAACTCAATCACTTCCAAACCTAACTCTCGCTAGAGAAACATGATTAAGCAGGCATGACACACAAGTTCATGCACGTCAATAAACACCCTAGACATCCAATCTCTTAGGCTAGGAATGTAAATCTCTGGTATTAGTTTGTTCAAGCATCTCATGGAACACCTTTTGGATGCTGAGATGCTTAAGATCTAATCCCAAATGATCAGTAAGAAATTAGCAATAAGAACACTAATCTATAAGGGAAATCAAACAATCTAAGCTTAGGCATCTTATTAGACTAAGATTCTCCACATAATCTATCCCATTCTCAAGAACCCTAGTTCACTACTCAAGAACAATCATCATAAAAAACCCAGAAACCCCAGAAAATACTAAATCAAGCATGACTAGATAGATAAAGATGAGATAAACAACTTTGCAGAAGAAATCAAATGCAAAAACTAAATAGATTAAGAGATTTCTTGATTACAAACTCATAAACGTTTTTGGTGGCTACAAAAAAACCCTAGGATAAAAGTTATGTCCTTTGGGTAAAGGCATAAGAGTCTATTTATAGCAAAACATAAAAACCCTAAAACATAAAACGACAAAATAGAAAGGCGGTTCAGGAATCCTTCTCGGACGCGTGTTCAGAACAAAACCAGGATTTCGGTTTAAGAGTGTCGATAGAGTCGTGTCGTGAGAGTGTCGATCGAGTCGGATTCTAAAACGTTTGATCGAATGGCGGCTTGAGATCGTTGTTCGAGTGGCAGCTTGAAAACGTCGATCGAGTGACAGCTTGAAAAGTGTCGTATGGGAGCTGTTGATTGAGTCGCATCTTGAGGGTGCTTAGGAGCCCCCTGGGACATCTTGTTCGAGTCTCTGCTAACATGTCCGATCGAGTGGGACCTCTCCTTTGCATGCAGGTCGAGTCGGAAATATGGGTGTACATGCATCCCATAAAACGGTGATAAATCTTGAACCATGCTTTTGATAGGCTTGAAATAAACGACGTTGGAAATATGACTCAATTCCCTACAACTTTGATGAAGACGTTGAAAGCTGAATCCCAAAGTAAAATCTTCACTCGACTTGATGAAAGACATGGAAGGTTGGGTTGCTAGGTAGTGTAGATCGAGTCGCTGGACTGATTTCCTGCTCCCTGTTTGCTTTTGATGGTTTGTACATCTCCTAAAACACCTGAAACAACTCCAATATGCAAGATGCATGCAAGATGATTGCAAATACTACCGAGATATGCATATTATGCAAAAGAGACTAAAAACAATGCACAACAATGAGTTAAGAGAACAAAATGAATGACAAATGAATGATGAAAGAGTGTAAAATATATACATATCATTAGCCTATATTCTGAAGAAGGGATGATTGTCTAAAATGCCATTTTTGCCTAACCATTTTTTAAATTTGCCATTTTTCCTAAATTCTTTCATGTTTGCCATATTTTTTTTATAACTATTTTTACCTTAAAAACCTAAAATTTTGGGAATTTTTTTTTATTAAAATACATACTTAATAACAAAAACTATACCCTAAAAGAAAATGGCAAATTTGAAATAACTTTAAGAAAATGGCAAAATCTATAAATGCCACTCAAATAAGTCCTTATCTCATAATTAACTCTTCTGAAGAAAGGTATGCACTTGTTTAATCTGCCTTGTTGGGTCAGTGATGTACGTAACGTTTAATTCCTTTGTTGTTTTATGTTTCTTCTAGATGAAAATCTTTGCCTTGTGAAGCAGTTGCTTCCATGAAACTTCTAAGAATGGCAAAGATGCTGAAATAACAAATCTTGGCATAGTTTACGTCGAAAAATTAGATGATGCTGAAAAAGCCGGAGGGGAGAAATCCAGACTCTGCACATTGATTTTAGTAGAGGGAGATTCTGCAAAATCTCTTGTTGTAAGTGTTCCATATTTCTTCTGATTTATGCTAGCTGTTTAGTTACTAATTAGTCTCTTGTTGTAAGTGTTCAACAGACTTATTCATATAATTAGCCTATACATGCTCTGACATTCATTTGGAAACCATATTTTCTCGAATTAAAACACATATACAAAAAGTCTATAAAACAAAAAACAAAAGGAAAATGTGAGCCAAACAAAAGAAAAATATGAGCAAAATAAAAAGAAAATATGAGCCAAGAAAAATAAAAGAAGACTCATAAAGTACACAGTATGGACTCAAACTTGTACTAATAGAACACAACATTAGACAACTAAACCATCATACTGGATTTGCATGAACGCCCTTAAATTTGATCTTCGTTGATCTTTTGGTAACATAGAATCATACTTGACAAAGAAAATAAATGTATGATGTTACTTGATCATTGTTGTTTATCGAACTTACCTAATTGTATTTATAAGTCAGTGGAAGATTGATAAACAATTAATGATCATAATGTTTTTTTTATCACCGTTTAATTCGATATTAACACAAAACGACGAAGATAAGATTTGAGGGTTTTCAACAGATTTCACTCACTTTTAATTATTGGCTATGAATATATCTTTCATCAACGCAAAACATCAGTCATTATAACACGTAATTTAGGAATATTAAACTCTTGCTAATTGTTGTCTATAGGATATCGTTAACATGCTTGGGTAAAAATATTATAGCCAATATATATATATATATATTGTAGCTATTCTTAATTATATAAACTTTATTTGTAAATAATTTTATTTTTAATTAGTTCGTTTGAGCTGATCTTGTAAGTTGTTGACAACAAAAATTAAATTGATTCTTACAAACGTGTCATTACCTCGGATGCTTCATAATCTTTTTGCTCTGGTTCATGTCCTAAAGAATCCTTACTGCCAGTTATAGGGATTCCATTGCAACTGTCAGTTTTACGGTTGGAAAACTTATTCAAGAAAATTTGTGGATCCTACCAATTGGGTTTGTGACTATTTATTTTATCTTTTATGTGATGTAGTAATGAACATATATAACCTATGATACTGATAGATTTGAATGGTAGCATTTGATATTTGTGATACTGATAGTTTTATTTTATTTTTTAGTATGAGAATCATCAAATATGATAGCCGATAACCATAAAGTTAATTAGCGTCACAATTTCATATATGCATTCGCTAATTAACTTTACTCGTTCGTGCGCACACACAAATACAAATATAACTTTCAGAAAGATGTTGAACAAAATAATAATAATAATAAATTGATTGTATATTTTAAAGTTTATTAGAAAATTTAAACTTTACACTATAAATTTTTAGTATTGAGATATATTTTATATTAAGTTCAAAATGACATTTTATTCCTTTAACTCCTATAAAAATTTTCATTTCAAATTATAGATTAACTGTTAACAAAATCATAGATTTGGTATTTTTTGGTTTGACTGTGAGTAGTATAATCTTAACAAACGATTTAGTTTGCAAACGTAAGAACAATGAAAGACAAATAAACTACAAATCGTTTTCATTTTCAAGGTATAAAGAAATTGAACAAATGTGTAGTAAACAGGATCCAAAGAACAAGAACGATGGAATCGTGCATGAATCTGATTTGATAGAAAGGAAGAAAATTATTTGAAATCTAAATGAAACAAAGATACGAATAAATATCTAATTTGCGACTATTATATTACTCACGGCCAAAATTTCTCTCTACCAGAGACCAAATAAAAACAAAAAAAAAAACAAATTGGTTCAAGTTACAACAACATGTCGTACCTACAAATTGTGAAGTGAGACCGTGACTGACAAGAGACCTTCTCACTCGTTCTGAAGGTCCAGCTTGACTTCAGGCCCCCAAACACCAGTAGGGTTACCAATTTCACCTGAACAGACTTGAGAGACTTTTTGGTCTCTTTGTCTTCTCTGATGATAAGGAGTCGCTCTCCTCTTTGCTAGAAGCGTGCTGACTTGATTTCTCAAGAACTTTTAGAAGATCGCTCATAGATTTGTCAGAAACAAAGCTGCTGTTTGCTTCTTGAAGCTCATTCACAGGCAAGTCGATGTGTTTCACTTTTTGTGTTTCCTTTGAACGGTTCTTTGAAGTCTTTTGCTTAGGCTGCTTACAGATCGGTGCATTTGTGCCATGCTTGTTACTCTGATGCTGATTCTTTACTGGAACAGAGAGACTTCCAACCGCCTCTTGGTCATCTGATCTCGACCTCTTTGAAGTCTTTTGCTTAGGCGGCTCAGAGACTGGTGCTTCTTTGCTTCGCCGTCTATTCAGCTTTTGAACTACAGACTGATCTTGATTCTTTTCTGGACCAGTAAGGGTTTTTGGACATACCTCGGTCTCTTGGTCATTCTTGTTCTCACTGTCTTCTCTCGTCTTCTTCAAAATCTTTAGAACAGATGATGCATTTGACCCATGGACTGGAGCTTGATTGTTGTCATCCTCCTTGGAAAATTTAGAAACTACCAACTCACACTTCTTCTCCAAGCAAGCCGCTGGAACAGTTTGCTTACTGGTGCTCT